>NW_028187605.1:0-24000 GCF_964204655.1 Triturus cristatus
TTCCAACAAGAGAGTAATAGAGTGTGTAGTAGTGAGTGTGTAGTGGTGAGGGTGTAGTTGAGAGTATGTAGTAGTGTGTAGTCGAGAGTAGTAGAGTGAGTGGTAGAGAGTGAGTGGTAGAGTATTCGAGAGTAGTAGAGTAGTAGAGAGTGAGTAGTAGAGAGTGTGTAGTAGAGAGTAGTAGTGTAGTAGAGTGTGTAGTAGAGAATGTGTAGTAGAGAGTGAGTAGTAGAGAGTAGTAGAGTGTAGTATGAATGTGTAGTAGAGTGAGTAGTAGAGAGTGAGCAGTAGAGAGTAGTAGTGTGTAGTAGAGTGTGTAGTAGAGAGTGTGTAGGAGAGTAGTAGAGTGTGCAGTAGAGTAGTAGAGAGTGAGTACTAGAGAGTAGTTGAGAGCGTGTAGTAGAGAGTGTTTAGTAGAGTGTGTAGTAGAGAGTAGTGAGTGTGTAGTAAAGAGTAGTGAGTGTGTAGTAGTGAGTGTGTAGTAGAGAAAGGGTAGTAGAGTGTGTAGTAGAGAGTAGTAGAGTGAGTAGTAGAGAGTGAATAGTAGAGTAGTAGAGAGTAGTAGAGTAGCAGAGAATGAGTAGAAGAGAGTGTGTGGTAGAGAGTGAGTAGTAGAGAGTAGTAGTGCAGTAGAGTGTGTAGTAGAGAGTGTGTAGTAGATAGTAAGTAGTAGAGAGTGTAGTAGAGAGTAGTGACTGTGTAGTAGAGAGTGAGTAGTAGAGATTAGTAGTGTAGTAGAGAGTAGTAGTGTAGTAGAGTGTGTAGTAGAGAGAGTAGTAGAGAGTAGTAGTGTATGTAGAGTGTGTAGTAGAGAGTAGTAGTGTAGTAGAGTGTAGTAGAGAGTGTGTAGTATAGAGTGAGTAGTAGAGGATAGTAGAGAGTAGTAGAGTGAGTAGTAGAGAGTGAGTGGTAGAGTATTAGAGAGTAGTAGAGTAGTAGAGAGTGAGTAGTAGAGAGTGTGTAGTAGAGAGTGAGCAGTAGAGAGTAGTGGTGTAGTAGAGTGTGTAGTAGAGAGTGTGTAGTAGAGAGTGAGTAGTAAAGAGTGAATGAGAATGAGAAGTACAGAGTGTGTAGTAGAGAGTGTGTAGTAGAGTGTGTAGTAGAGTAGTGAGTGTGTAGTAGAGAGTGTGTAGTATAGAGTGAGTAGTAGAGAATAGTAGAGAGTAGTGAGTCTGTAGTAGTGAGTGTGTAGTAGTGAGTGTGTAGTAGGGAGTAGTACAGTGAGTAGTAGAGAGTGTGTAGCAGAGTAGTAGAGAGTGTGTAGTAGAGTGTGTGTAGTAGAGAGTGTGTAGTAAAGAGTAGTAGTGTAGTAGAGTGTGTAGTAGAGAGTGTGTAGTATAGAGCAAGTAGTAGAGAATAGTAGAGAGTAGTAGAGTGTGTAGTAGTGAGTGTGTAGTAGTGAGTATGTAGTAGAGTGTGTAGTAGAGTGTGTAGTAGAGAGTAGTAAAGTGAGTAGTAGAGTGAATAGTAGAGTATTAGAGAGTAGTAGAGTGTGAGTAGTAGAGAGTAGTAGGGTAGTAGAGTGTGCAGTAGAGAGTGTGTAGTAGTGAGTGTGTAGTAGTGAGTGTGTAGTAGAGAGTAGTGGAGTGAGTAGTAGAGTGTGTAGTAGAGTAGTAGAGAGTGTGTAGTAGAGTGTGTGTAGTAGAGAGTGTGTAGTAGAGAGTAGTAGTGTAGTAGAGTGTGTAGAAGAGAGTGTGTAGTATAGAGCGAGTAGTAGAGAATAGTAGAGAGTAGTAGAGTGTGTAGTAGTGAGTGTGTAGTAGTGAGTGTGTAGTAATGAGTGTGTAGTAGTGTGTGTAGTAGAGAGTAGTAGAGTGAGTAGTAGAGAGTGAGTAGTAGAGTATTAGAGAGTAGTAGAGTAGTAGAGAGTGAGTAGTAGAGAGTAGTAGTGTAGTAGAGAGTGTGTAGTAGAGAGTTAGTAGTAGAGAATACTAGAGAGTATAGAGTGTGTAGTAGAGAGTGTGTACTAGAGTGTGTAGTAGAGAGTGAGTAGTAGAGAGTAGTAGTGTAGTAGAGTGTGTAGTCGAGAGTGAGTAGTATAGAGTGAGTTTTAGAGAATAGTATAGAGTAGTAGAGTGTGTAGTAGTTAGTGTGTAGTAATGAGTGTGTAGTAGTGAATGTGTAGTCGAGAGTGTGTAGTAGAGTGTGAGTAGAAGAGAGTAGTAGTGTAGTAGAGAGTGTGTAGTAGAGAGTTAGTAGTAGAGAATACTAGAGAATATAGAGTGTGTAGTAGAGAGTGTGTACTAGAGTGTGTAGTAGAGAGTGAGTAGTAGAGAGTAGTAGTGTAGTAGAGTGTGTAGTCGAGAGTGAGTAGTATAGAGTGAGTTTTAGAGAATAGTATAGAGTAGTAGAGTGTGTAGTAGTTAGTGTGTAGTAATGAGTGTGTAGTAGTGAATGTGTAGTCGAGAGTGTGTAGTAGAGTGTGTAGTAGAGAGTAGTAGAGTGAGTAGTAGAGAGTGAGTAGTAGAGAGTGAGTAGTAGAGAGTAATAGTGTAGTAGTGTAGTAGAGAGTGTGTAGTAGAGAGTGAGTAGTAGAGAGTGAGTAGTAGTGAGTGTGCAGTAGAAAGTGTGTAGTAGAGTGTGTAGTAGAGTAGTGAGTGTGTAGTAGAGAGTGTGTAGTAGAGAGTGTGTAGTAGAGAGTAAGTAGTAGAGAGTGTATAGTAGAGAGTAGTGAGTGTGTAGTAGAGAGTGTGTAGTATAGAGTGAGTAGTAGAGAGTATGTAGTAGAGAGTAGTGAGTGTGTAGTGGAGAGTGTGTAGTAGAGAGTGTGTAGTAGAGAGTGGTAGTGTAGTAGAGTGTGTAGTAGAGAGTAGTAGTGTAGTAGAGTGTGGAGTATAGAGTGTGTAGTATAGATTGTGTAGTAGAGAATAGTAGAGAGTAGTAGAGTGTGTATTAGTGAGTGTGTAGTAGAGTGTGTAGTAGAGTAGTGAGAGTGTAGTAGAGAGTGTGTAGTAGAGAGTGTTTAGTGGAGAGTGTGTAGTAGAGAGTAATGAGTGTATAGTAAAGAGTAGTGAGTGTGTAGTAGTGAGTGTGTAGTAGGTAGTGTGTAGTAGAGAAAGGGTAGTAGAATGTGTAGTAGAGAGTAGTAGAGTGAGTAGTAGAGAGTGAATAGTAGAGTAGTAGAGAGTAGTAGAGTAGCAGAGAATGAGTAGAAGAGAGTGTGTAGTAGAGAGTGAGTAGTAGAGAGTAGTAGTGCAGTAGAGTGTGTAGTAGAGAGTGTGTAGTAGATAGTAAGTAGTAGAGAGTGTAGTAGAGAGTAGTGACTGTGTAGTAGAGACTGAGTAGTAGAGATTAGTAGTGTAGTAGAGTGTGTAGTAGAGAGTAGTAGTGTAGTAGAGAGAGTAGTAGAGAGTAGTAGTGTATGTAGAGTGTGTAGTAGAGAGTAGTAGTGTAGTAGAGTGTAGTAGAGAGTGTGTAGTATAGAGTGAGTAGTAGGGGATAGTAGAGAGTAATAGAGTATGTAGTAGTGAGTGTGTAGTAGTGAGGGTGTAGTTGAGAGTATGTAGTAGTGTGTAGTCGAGAGTAGTAGAGTGAGTAGTAGAGAGTGAGTGGTAGAGTATTAGAGAGTAGTAGAGTAGTAGAGAGTGAGTAGTAGAGAGTGTGTAGTAGAGAGTAGTAGTGTAGTAGAGTGTGTAGTAGAGAATATATAGTAGAGAGTGAGTAGCAGAGAGTAGTGGAGTGTAGTATGAATGTGTAGCAGAGTGAGTAGTAGAGAGTGAGCAGTAGAGAGTAGTAGTGTGTAGTAGAGTGTGTAGTAGAGAGTGTGTAGGAGAGTAGTAGAGTGTGTAGTAGAGTAGTAGAGAGTAGTTGAGAGTGTGTAGTAGAGAGTGTTTAGTAGAGTGTGTAGTAGAGAGTAGTGAGTGTGTAGTAAAGAGTAGTGAGTGTGTAGTAGTGAGTGTGTAGTAGGTAGTGTGTAGTAGAGAAAGGGTAGTAGAGTGTGTAGTAGAGTAGTAGAGTGAGTAGTAGAGAGTGAATAGTAGAGGAATAGAGAGTAGTAGAGTAGCAGAGAATGAGTAGAAGAGAGTGTGTAGTAGAGAGTGAGTAGTAGAGAGTATTAGTGCAGTAGAGTGTTTAGTAGAGAGTGTGTAGTAGATAGTAAGTAGTAGAGAGTGTAGTAGAGAGTAGTGACTGTGTAGTAGAGAGTGAGTAGTAGAGATTAGTAGTGTAGTAGTGTGTGTAGTAGAGAGTAGTAGTGTATGCAGAGTGTGTAGTAGAGAGTAGTAGTGTAGTAGAGTGTAGTAGAGAGTGTGTAGTATAGAGTGAGTAGTAGAGGATAGTAAAGAGTAATAGAGTGAGTAGTAGAGAGTGAGTGGTAGAGTATTAGAGAGTAGTAGAGTAGTAGAGAGTGAGTAGTAGAGAGTGTGTAGTAGAGAGTGAGCAGTAGAGAGTATTGGTGTAGTAGAGTGTGTAGTAGAGAGTGTAGTAGAGTGTGTAGTAGAGTAGTGAGTGTGTGGTAGAGTGTGTAGTATAGAGTGTGTAGTATAGAGTGAGTAGTAGAGAATAGTAAAGAGTAGTGAGTGTGTAGTAGTGAGTGTGTAGTAGAGAGTAGTAGAGTGAGTAGTAGAGAGTGTGTAGTAGAGTAGTAGAGAGTGTGTAGTAGAGTGTGTGTAGTAGAGAGTGTGTAGTAGAGAGTAGTAGTGTAGTAGAGTGTGTAGTAGAGAGTGTGTAGTATAGAGCAAGTAGTAGAGAATAGTAGAGAGTAGTAGAGTGTATAGTAGTGAGTGTGTAGTAGTGAGTGTGTAGTAATGAGTGTGTAGTAGAGTGTGTAGTAGAGCTAGTAGAGTGAGTAGTAGAGAGTGAGTAGTAGAGTATTAGAGACTAGTAGAGTAGTAGAGAGTGAGTAGTAGAGAGTAGTAGGGTAGTAGAGTGTGCAGTAGAGAGTGTGTAGTAGTGAGTGTGTAGTAGTGAGTGTGTCGTAGAGAGTAGTGGAGTGAGTAGTAGAGAGTGCGTAGTAGAGTAGTAGAGAGTGTGTAGTAGAGTAGTAGAGAGTGTGTAGTAGAGAGTGTGTAGTAGAGTAGTAGTGTAGTAGAGTGTGTAGTATAGAGCGAGTAGTAGAGAATAGTAGAGAGTAGTAGAGTGTGTAGTAGTGAGTGTGTAGCAATGAGTGTGTAGTAGTGTGTGTAGTAGAGAGTAGTAGAGTGAGTAGTAGAGAGTGAGTAGTAGAGTATTAGAGAGTAGTAGAGAGTGAGTAGTAGAGAGTAGTAGTGTAGTAGAGTGTGTAGTAGAGAGTGTGTAGTAGAGAGTGAGTAGTAGAGAGTGAGTAGTAGAGTGTGTGGTAGAAAGTGTGTAGAAGAGTGTGTAGTAGAGTAGTGAGTGTGTAGTATAGAGTGAGTAGTAGTGCAGTAGAGTGTAGTAGAGAGTAGTAGTGTGTAGTAGAGTGTGTAGTAGAGAGTGTGTAGGAGAGTAGTAGAGTGTGTAGTAGAGTAGTAGAGAGTAGTTGAGAGTGTGTAGTAGAGAGTGTTTAGTAGAGTGTGTAGTAGAGAGTAGTGAGTGTGTAGTAAAGAGTAGTGAGTGTGTGGTAGTGAGTGTGTAGTAGGTAGTGTGTAGTAGAGAAAGGGTAGTAGAGTGTGTAGTAGAGTAGTAGAGTGAGTAGTAGAGAGTGAATAGTAGAGTAATAGAGAGTAGTAGAGTAGCAGAGAATGAGTAGAAGAGAGTGTGTAGTAGAGAGTGAGTAGTAGAGAGTATTAGTGCAGTAGAGTGTTTAGTAGAGAGTGTGTAGTAGATAGTAAGTAGTAGAGAGTGTAGTAGAGAGTAGTGACTGTGTAGTAGAGATTGAGTAGTAGAGATTAGTAGTGTAGTAGTGTGTGTAGTAGAGAGTAGTAGTGTAGTAGAGTGTGTAGTAGAGAGAGTAGTAGAGAGTAGTAGTGTATGCAGAGTGTGTAGTAGAGAGTAGTAGTGTAGTAGAGTGTAGTAGAGAGTGTGTAGTATAGAGTGAGTAGTAGAGGATAGTAAAGAGTAATAGAGTGAGTAGTAGAGAGTGAGTGGTAGAGTATTAGAGAGTAGTAGAGTAGTAGAGAGGGAGTAGTAGAGAGTGTGTAGTAGAGAGTGAGCAGTAGAGAGTAGTGGTGTAGTAGAGTGTGTAGTAGAGAGTGTGTAGTAGAGTGTGTAGTAGAGTAGTGAGTGTGTGGTAGAGTGTGTAGTATAGAGTGTGTAGTATAGAGTGAGTAGTAGAGAATAGTAAAGAGTAGTGAGTGTGTAGTAGTGAGTGTGTAGTAGAGAGTAGTAGAGTGAGTAGTAGAGAGTGTGTAGTAGAGTAGTAGAGAGTGTGTAGTAGAGTGTGTGTAGTAGAGAGTGTGTAGTAGAGAGTAGTAGTGTAGTAGAATGTGTAGTAGAGAGTGTGTAGTATAGAGCAAGTAGTAGAGAATAGTAGAGAGTAGTAGAGTGTGTAGTAGTGAGTGTGTAGTAGTGAGTGTGTAGTAATGAGTGTGTAGTAGAGTGTGTAGTAGAGACTAGTAGAGTGAGTAGTAGAGAGTGAGTAGTAGAGTATTAGAGACTAGTAGAGTAGTAGAGAGTGAGTAGTAGAGAGTAGTAGGGTAGTAGAGTGTGCAGTAGAGAGTGTGTAGTAGTGAGTGTGTAGTAGTGAGTGTGTCGTAGAGAGTAGTGGAGTGAGTAGTAGAGAGTGCGTAGTAGAGTATTAGAGAGTGTGTAGTAGAGTAGTAGAGAGTGTGTAGTAGAGAGTGTGTAGTAGAGTAGTAGTGTAGTAGAGTGTGTAGTATAGAGCGAGTAGTAGAGAATAGTAGAGAGTAGTAGAGTGTGTAGTAGTGAGTGTGTAGCAATGAGTGTGTAGTAGTGTGTGTAGTAGAGAGTAGTAGAGTGAGTAGTAGAGAGTGAGTAGTAGAGTATTAGAGAGTAGTAGAGAGTGAGTAGTAGAGAGTAGTAGTGTAGTAGAGTGTGTAGTAGAGAGTGTGTAGTAGAGAGTGAGTAGTAGAGAGTGAGTAGTAGAGTGTGTGGTAGAAAGTGTGTAGAAGAGTGTGTAGTAGAGTAGTGAGTGTGTAGTATAGAGTGAGTAGTAGTGCAGTAGAGTGTAGTAGAGAGTAGTAGTGTAGTAGAGTGTGTAGTATAAAGTGTGTGGTATAGAGTGTGTAGTAGAGAATAGTAGAGTGTGTAGTAGTGAGTGTGTAGTAGTGAGTGTGTAGTTGAGAGTGTGTAGTAGAGTGTGTAGTAGAGTGTGTAGTTGAGAGTAGTAGAGTGAGTAGTAGAGAGCGAGTGGTAAAGTATTAGAGAGTATTAGAGTAGAAGAGAATGAATAGTAGAGAGTGTGAAGTAGAGAGTGAGTAGTAGAGAGTAGTAGTGTAGTAGAGTGTGTAGTAGAGAGTGTGTAGTAGAGAATAGTAGAGAGTAGTGAGTGTGTAGTAGTGAGTGTGTAGTAGAGAGTACTAGAGTGAGTAGTAGAGTAGTATAGAGTGTCTAGTAGAGAGTGTGTAGTAGAGAGTGTGTAGTCGAGAGTGTGTAGTAGAGAGTAATAGTGTAGGAGAGTTTGTAGTAGAGAGTGTGTAGTATAGAGTGAGTAGTAGAGAATAGTAGAGAGTAGTGAGTGTATAGCAGTGAGTGTGCAGTAGAGAGTGTGTAGTAGAGAGTAAGTAGTAGAGAGTGTGTAATAGAGTAGTTTGTGTGTAGTAGAGATTGTGTAGCATAGAGTGAGTAGTAGAGAATAGTAGGGAGTAGTGAGTGTGCAGTAGTGAGTGTGTAGTAGAGTAGTGAGTGTGTAGTAGAGAGTGTGTAGTATAGAGTGCGTAGTAGAGAATAGTAGTAGAGTAGTTGAGAGTGAGTAGTAGAGAGTAGTGTGTGTAGTAGTGACTGTGTAGTAGAGAGTGTGTAGTAGAGTGTGTAGTAGAGAGTAGTAGAGTGAGTAGTAGAGAGTGAGTAGTAGAGAGTGAATAGTAGAGTAGTAGAGAGTGAGTAGTAGAGAGTGAGTTGTAGAGTGTAGTAGTGTAGTAGAGTGTGTAGTAGAGAGAGTGTAGTAGAGAGTGAGTAGTAGAGAGTAGTAGAGAGTGTGTATTAGAGAGTGAGAAGTAGAGAGTGAGTAGTAGAGAGCGAGTATTAGAGAGTGTGTAGTAGAGTGAGTAGTAGAGAGTGAGTAGTAGAGAGTGTGTAGTAGAGAGTGAGTAGTAGAGAGTGTGTAGTAGAGTGTGTAGGAGAGTAGGAGAGTGTGTAGTAGAGTAGTAGAGAGTGAGTAGTAGAGTAGTAGAGAGTGTGTAGTAGAGATGGGTGTAGTAGAGAGTGGAGAGTGAGTAGTAGAGAGTAGTGGAGTAGTAGAGAGTGTGTAGTAGTGAGTAGTGAGTGTGTAGTAGAGAGTAGTGAGTGTGTAGTAGTGAGTGTGTAGCAGTGAGTGTGTAGTAGTGAGTGTATAGGAGAGAGTGGGTAGTAGAGTGTGTAGTGGAGAGAAGTAGAGTGAGTAGTAGAGAGTGGGTAGTAGAGTAGTAGAGTAGTTGAGAATGAGTAGTAGAGAGTGTGTACTAGAGTGTGTAGTAGAGAGTTAGTAGTAGAGAATGCTAGAGAGTGTGTAGTAGAGAGTGTATACTAGAGTGTGTAGTAGAGAGTGAGTAGTAGAGATTAGTAGTGTAGTAGTGTGTAGTAGAGAGTAGTAGTGTAGTAGAGTGTGTAGTCGAGAGTGAGTAGTATAGAGTGAGTTTTAGAGAATAGTATAGAGTAGTAGAGTGTGTAGTAGTGAGTGTGTAGTAATGAGTGTGTAGTAGTGAGTGTGTAGTCAAGAGTGTGTAGTAGAGTGTGTAGTAGAGAGTAGTAGAGTGAGTAGTAGAGAGTGAGTAGTAGAGAGTAATAGTGTAGTAGAGAGTGTGTAGTAGAGAGTGAGTAGTGGAGAGTGAGTAGTAGAGAGTGTGCAGTAGAAAGTATGTAGTAGATTGTGTAGTAGAGTAGTGAGTGTGTAGTAGAGAGTGTGTAGTAGAGAGTGTGTAGTAGAGAGTACGTAGCAGAGAGTGTGTAGTAGAGAGTAGTGAGTGTGTAGTAGAGAGTGTGTAGTATAGAGTGAGTAGTAGAGAGTATGTAGTAGAGAGTAGTGAGTGTGTAGTGGACAGTGTGTAGTAGAGAGTGTGTAGTAGAGAGTGTGTAGTAGGGAGTGAATAGTAGAGAGTAGTAGTTTAGTAGAGAGTAGTCCAGAGTAGTGGTGTAGTAGAGTGTGTAGTAGAGAGTAGTAGTGTAGTAGAGTGTGGAGTATAGAGTGTGTAGTATAGATTGCGTAGTAGAGAATAGTAGAGAGTAGTAGAGTGTGTAGTAGTGAGTGTGTAGTTGAGAGTGTGTAGTAGAGTGTGTAGTCAAGAGTAGTAGAGTGAGAAGTAGAGAGTGTGTAGTAGAGAGTGTGTAGTAGAGAGTGAGTAGTAGAGAGTAGTAGTGCAGCAGAGTGTGTAGTAGAGAGTGTGTAGTAGATAGTAAGTAGTAGAGAGTGTAGTAGGGAGTAGTGACTTTGTAGTAGAGAGTGAGTAGTAGAGATTAGTAGTGTAGTAGAGTGTGTAGTAGAGAGTAGTAGTGTAGTAGAGTGTAGTAGAGAGTGTGTAGTATAGAGTGAGTAGTAGAGGATAGTAGAGAGTAATAGAGTGTGTAGTAGTGAGTGTGTAGTGGTGAGGGTGTAGTTGAGAGTATGTAGTAGTGTGTAGTCGAGAGTAGTAGAGTGAGTGGTAGAGAGTGAGTGGTAGAGTATTCGAGAGTAGTAGAGTAGTAGAGAGTGAGTAGTAGAGAGTGTGTAGTAGAGAGTAGTAGTGTAGTAGAGTGTGTAGTAGAGAATGTGTAGTAGAGAGTGAGTAGTAGAGAGTAGTAGAGTGTAGTATGAATGTGTAGTAGAGTGAGTAGTAGAGAGTGAGCAGTAGAGAGTAGTAGTGTGTAGTAGAGTGTGTAGTAGAGAGTGTGTAGGAGAGTAGTAGAGTGTGCAGTAGAGTAGTAGAGAGTGAGTACTAGAGAGTAGTTGAGAGCGTGTAGTAGAGAGTGTTTAGTAGAGTGTGTAGTAGAGAGTAGTGAGTGTGTAGTAAAGAGTAGTGAGTGTGTAGTAGTGAGTGTGTAGTAGAGAAAGGGTAGTAGAGTGTGTAGTAGAGAGTAGTAGAGTGAGTAGTAGAGAGTGAATATTAGAGTAGTAGAGAGTAGTAGAGTAGCAGAGAATGAGTAGAAGAGAGTGTTTGGTAGAGAGTGAGTAGTAGAGAGTAGTAGTGCAGTAGAGTGTGTAGTAGAGAGTGTGTAGTAGATAGTAAGTAGTAGAGAGTGTAGTAGAGAGTAGTGACTGTGTAGTAGAGAGTGAGTAGTAGAGATTAGTAGTGTAGTAGAGAGTAGTAGTGTAGTAGAGTGTGTAGTAGAGAGAGTAGTAGAGAGTAGTAGTGTATGTAGAGTGTGTAGTAGAGAGTAGTAGTGTAGTAGAGTGTAGTAGAGAGTGTGTAGTATAGAGTGAGTAGTAGAGGATAGTAGAGAGTAGTAGAGTGAGTAGTAGAGAGTGAGTGGTAGAGTATTAGAGAGTAGTAGAGTAGTAGAGAGTGAGTAGTAGAGAGTGTGTAGTAGAGAGTGAGCAGTAGAGAGTAGTGGTGTAGTAGAGTGTGTAGTAGAGAGTGTGTAGTAGAGAGTGAGTAGTAAAGAGTGAATGAGAATGAGAAGTACAGAGTGTGTAGTAGAGAGTGTGTAGTAGAGTGTGTAGTAGAGTAGTGAGTGTGTAGTAGAGTGTGTGTAGTATAGAGTGAGTAGTAGAGAATAGTAGAGAGTAGTGAGTCTGTAGTAGTGAGTGTGTAGTAGTGAGTGTGTAGTAGAGAGTAGTAGAGTGAGTAGTAGAGAGTATGTAGCAGAGTAGTAGAGAGTGTGTAGTAGAGTGTGTGTAGTAGAGAGTGTGTAGTAGAGAGTAGTAGTGTAGTAGAGTGTGTAGTAGAGAGTGTGTAGTATAGAGCAAGTAGTAGAGAATAGTAGAGAGTAGTAGAGTGTGTAGTAGTGAGTGTGTAGTAGTGAGTATGTAGTATAGTGTGTAGTAGAGTGTGTAGTAGAGAGTAGTAGAGTGAGTAGTAGAGTGAGTAGTAGAGTATTAGAGAGTAGTAGAGTGTGAGTAGTAGAGAGTAGAAGGGTAGTAGAGTGTGCAGTAGAGAGTGTGTAGTAGTGAGTGTGTAGTAGTGAGTGTGTAGTAGAGAGTAGTGGAGTGAGTAGTAGAGTGTGTAGTAGAGTAGTAGAGAGTGTGTAGTAGAGTGTGTGTAGTAGAGAGTGTGTAGTAGAGAGTAGTAGTGTAGTAGAGTGTGTAGAAGAGAGTGTGTAGTATAGAGCGAGTAGTAGAGAATAGTAGAGAGTAGTAGAGTGTGTAGTAGTGAGTGTGTAGTAGTGAGTGTGTAGTAATGAGTGTGTAGTAGTGTGTGTAGTAGAGAGTAGTAGAGTGAGTAGTAGAGAGTGAGTAGTAGAGTATTAGAGAGTAGTAGAGTAGTAGAGAGTGAGTAGTAGAGAGTAGTAGTGTAGTAGAATGTGTAGTAGAGAGTGTGTAGTAGAGAGTGAGTAGTAGAGAGTGAGTAGTAGAGTGTGTAGTAGAAAGTGTGTAGAAGAGTAGTGAGTGTGTAGTATAGCGTGAGTAGTAGTGTAGTAGAGTGTAGTAGAGTGTAGTAGTATAGTAGTGTGTAGTAGAGAGTGAGTAGTAGAGAGTAGTAGTGTAGTAGAGTGTGTAGTAGAGAGTAGTAGTGTAGTAGAGTGTGTAGTATAGAGTGTGTAGTATAGAGTGTGTAGTAGAGAATAGTAGAGAGCAATAGAGTGTGTAGTAGTGAGTGTGTAGTAGTGAGTGTGTAGTTGAGAGTGTGTGGTAGAGTGTGTAGTTGAGAGTAGTAGAGTGAGTAGTAGAGAGCGAGTAGTAAAGTATTAGAGAGTTTTAGAGTAGAAGAGAGTGAGTAGTAGAGAGTGTGAAGTAGAGAGTGTGTAGTAGAGAGTAGTAGTGTAGTAGAGTGTGTAGTAGAGAGTGTGTAGTAGAGAGTGAGTAGTAGAGAGTGACTAGTAGAGAGTGTGTAGTAGAGTGTGTAGTAGAATAGTGAGTGTGCAGTAGAGTGTGTAGTATAGAGTGAGTAGTACAGAATAGTAGAGAGTAGTGAGTGTGCAGTAGTGAGTGTGTAGTAGAGAGTAGTAGAGTGAGTAGTAGAGAGTGTCTAGTAGAGAGTGTGTAATAGAGAGTGTGTAGTCGAGAGTGTGTAGTAGAGAGAAATAGTGTAGGAGAGTTTGTAGTATAGAGTGTGTAGTATAGAGTGAGTAGTAGAGAATAGTAGAGAGTAGTAGAGTGTGTAGTAGTGAGTGTGTAGTAGTGAGTGTGTAGTAGAGAGTAGTAGAGTGAGTAGTAGAGTAGTAGACAGTGAGTAGTACTGTAGTAGAGTGTGTATTAGAGTGTGTAGTAGAGAGTGTGTAGTAGAGAGTGAGTAGTAGAGAGTGTATATTAGAGTGTGTAGTAGAGTGTGTAGTAGAGAGTGTGTAGTATAGAGTGAGTTAAACCATTCTGATAGGCCGCTATTCACCAAGACCTTTGCTCTAGGATTCCGATATAAAGATTTAACAGCTTTGATAAAAATTAAAGGGAAGCCAAACTTCATCATGGTAGCCCAGAGGTACCCTCAGTTAACCTGATCGAAGACTTTGGCTGCATCAATTGCTATAATAGCAAGAGGCAGCCCCCTCTCTTCTGCATGATCGATTGCCCCTATTGCCTGAAACGTAAGTTCATTGAGCTGCCTCCCTGGCATAAACCCTCTCTCTGATCTGAATGTATAATTGTTTTAATGGATCTGGCTAATCTAGTGGCCAGTATCCCTGAAAACATCTTTAAATCCGAATTTGACAATGAGATGGGTCTATACGACTCAATTTTTTGTGGATCTTTATTTTGCTTGGCTATCAGGGTTATGGTGGCCTCAGCCCATCATGGGGGGATACTATCTCCTTGTAGAAGAATTCTGTTGAAAAGTAACCTGAGCACTGGAACTACTGTTTCAAAGTTATGAGAATAAATTTCTACCGGCAGGCCGTCCGGGCCAGTGGCTTTACCTCTACTCATTTTCTTTATGCCTGGGCAAAGCACTACGCTACGCTCGCGTAGTTTGCGAAGTTCGCGCTACTTCGCACTTCGCGAATTGCACGTAGCACAGTGCGAACACGCGTAGCCTAGTGTTGCATAGTGCTGCGGTCATTTTTTGCTTGCTCGCGGTCCTCAATGTCAAGTTGGCGACCGCGAGCAAGCAAAATGACCTCCCGGCAAGACTTTTTCCTTGTTCGCTATCAGCAACATCAAGTTGGCGATCGCGAGCATGGAAAACAAACCTCCCGGTGAGATTCCCAACGAGAGGAGGTCAGGTTTCGCGATGAGAAACTACCAGTTCGCGTTGAGAAAGCTGCCGCTCGAGTAAAAATCTACTCGAGCAGCAGAAAACTACAGCTCGCACTGTGCAAGATGCCATTTTCAATGATTGCACAGTGCCGGTTGCTTGTCCGCACTGTGCAATCATTGAAAACGACATCTGGCACAGTGCGAACAAGGTACTACGCAGTTCACGAAGTGCTACGCGTAGCTCGCGTAGTGCGAAGTGCACTTTGCGTAGCTTCGCAAAGTGCTACTTCGCGAACTCAAACACCACTGCACTACCTAAACCCTTAAACACTACCCCCAGCACAACCCCCTTCACTACACACACACCACTGCACTGCCTTAAACCCTAAAACACTACCCCCAACACAACCCCCTAGACTACACAAACAACACTGTACTACCCTAAACACTACCTAAACACTACCTGGGGGTAGTGTTTTAGGGTTTAGGGTAGTGCAGTTGTGTTTGGGTAGTGTAGGGGGTACTGCTAGGGGTAGTGTTTTAGGGTTTAGGGTAGTGAAGTGGTGTTTGTGTAGTGTAGGGGTCATGCTGGGGGTAGTGTTTTAGAGTTTAGGGAAGTGCAGTGGTGTTTGGGTAGTGTAGGTTGAACTGCTGGGGTTAGTGTTTAAGGGTTTAGGGTAGTGTTGTGGTGTTTGTGTAGTGTAATGGGTCATGCTGGGGGTCATGTTTTAGGGTTTAGGGTAGTGCAGTGGTGTTGGAGCAGTGTAGGGGGTCGTGCTGGGGGTAGTGTTTAAGGGTTTAGGGCAGTGCAGTACAGTAGTGTTGTGGTAGTGTAGGGGGTCTATTGGAGGTAGTGTTTTAGGGTCTAGGGCAGTGCAGTGGTGTTTGTGTAGTGTAGGGGGCAGTGCTTGGGTAGTGTTTTAGGGTTGAGGGTAGTGCAGGGGTGTTTGTGTAGTGTAGGGGGTAGTGTTATAGGGTTTAGGGTAGTGCAGTGTTGTTTTTGTAGTATAGGGGGTTGTGCTGGGGGTAGTGTTTTAGGGTTTAGGGTAGTGCAGTGTTGTTTGGGCAGTGTAGGGGGTCGTGCTGGGATACTGTTTTGGGTTTTAGAGTGGTGTAGTGGTGTTTGTGTAGTGTACAGTTTTAGGGTTTAGGGTAGTGCAGTGGTGTTTGTGTAGTGTACAGTTTTAGGGTTTAGGATAGTGCAGTGGTGTTTGTGTAGTGTAGGGGGTCATACTGGGGGTAGTATTTAGGGTTTAGGGTAGTGCAGTGGTGTTTTAGTAGTGTAGGGGGTCGTGTTTTAGGGTTTGGGTAGTCCAGTGGTCTTTGGGTAGTGTAGGCGGTCGTGCTGGGGGTAGTGTTTTTGGGTTTAGGGTAGTGCAGTTGTGTTTTGGTAGTGAAGGGGGTCGTGCTGGGGATAGATTTAGGGTTTAGGGTAGTGCAGTGGTGTTTGTGTTGTGAGGGGGTCATGCTGGGGGTAGTGTTTTAGGGTTTAGGGTTGTACAGTAGTGTTTGCATAGTGTAGGGGGTCATGTTGGAGGTAGTGTTTTAGGGTTTAGGGTAGTGCAGTGGTGTTTGTGTAGTGTACAGTTTTAGGGTTTAGGATAGTGCAGTGGTGTTTGTGTAGTGTAGGGGGTCATACTGGGGGTAGTATTTAGGGTTTAGGGTAGTGCAGTGGTGTTTTAGTAGTGTAGGGGGTCGTGTTTTAGGGTTTGGGTAGTCCAGTGGTCTTTGGGTAGTGTAGGCGGTCGTGCTGGGGGTAGTGTTTTTGGGTTTAGGGTAGTGCAGTTGTGTTTGTGTAGTGAAGGGGGTTGTGCTGGGGGTGGATTTAGGGTAGTGCAGTGGTGTTTGGGTAGTGAAGGGGGTCGTGCTGGGGGTAGTGTTTTAGGGTTTAGGGTAGTACAGTGGTATTTGTGCAGTGTAGGGGATCGTGCTTGGGGTAGTGTTTTAGGGTTTACGGTAGTACAGTGGTGTTTGTGTAGTGAAGGGGGTTGTGCTGGGGTAGATTTAGGGTTTAGGGTAGTGCAGTGGGGTTTGGGCAGTGTAGGAAGTCGTGCTGGTGGTAGTGTTTTAGTGTTTAGGGTAGTGCAGTGATGTTTGCGTAGTGTTGGGGGTTGTGCTGGGGGAAGTGTTTAATAGTTTAGGGTAAAGCAGTGTTGTTTGTGTAGTGTAGGAAGTCGTGCTGGGGGTAGAGTTTTAGGGTTTAGGGTAGTGCAGTGGTGTTTGTGTAGTGTAGGGGTAGTGATTTAAGGTTTAGGGTAGTGCAGTGGTGTTTTTGTAGTGTAGGGGGTCGTGCTGGGGGTAGTGTTTTAGGGTTTAGGGTAGTGCAACACTGTTTGTGTAGTGTATGGGGTCGTGTTTTAGGGTTTAGGGTAGTTCAGTGGTATTTGGGCAGTGTAGGGGGTCGTGCTGGGGGTAGTGTTTTAGTGTTTAGGGTAATGCAGTTATGTTTGGGTAGTGTACGGTGTCGTGCTGGGGGTCAATTTAGGGTTTAGGGTAGTACAGTGGTGTTTGTGTAGTGAAGGGGGTTATGCTGGGGGTAGATTTAGGGTTTAGGGTAGTGCAGAGGTGTTTTGGTAGTGTAAGAAGTCGTGCTGGTGGTAGTGTTTTAGTGTTTAGGGTAGTGCAGTGATGTTTGGGTAGTGTAGGGGGTTGTACTGGAGGTAGTGTTTAAGGGTTTAGGGTAGTGCAGTGGTGTTTGTGTAGTGTAGAGGGTAGAGTTTTAGGGTTTAGGATAGTGCAGTGGTGTTTGTGTTGTGTAGGGGGTCTTACTGGGGGTAGTATTTAGGGTTTAGGGTAGTGCAGTGGTGTTTGTGTAGTATAGGGGGTTGTGTTTTAGGGTTTAGGGTAGTCCAGTGGTCTTTGGGTAGTGTAGGCGGTCGTGCTGGGGGTAGTGTTTTTGGGTTTAGGGTAGTGCAGTTGTGTTTGGGTAGTGAAGGGGGTCGAGCTGGGGGTTGTGTTTTAGGGTTTAGGGTTGAACAGTGGTGTTAGTGTAGTGTACGGGGTTGTGCTGGGGGTGGATTTAGGGTAGTGCAGTGGTGTTTGGGTAGTGAAGAGGGTCGTGCTGGGGGTAGTGTTTTAGGGTTTAGGGTAGTACAGTGGTATTTGTGCAGTGTAGGGGATCGTGCTTGGGGTAGTGTTTTAGGGTTTAGGGTAGTGCAGTGGTGTTTGTGGAGTGTAGGGGGACATGATGGGGTAGATTTAGGGTTTACGGTAGTACAGTGGTGTTTGTGTAGTGAAGGGGGTTGTGCTGGGGTAGATTTAGGGTTTAGGGTAGTGCAGTGGGGTTTGGGCAGTGTAGGAAGTCGTGCTGGTGGTAGTGTTTTAGTGTTTAGGGTAGTGCAGTGATGTTTGCATAGTGTAGGGGGTTGTGCTGGGGGTAGTGTTTAATAGTTTAGGGTAAAGCAGTGTTGTTTGTGTAGTGTAGAGAGTCGTGCTGGGGGTAGTGTTTTAGGGTTTAGGGTAGTGCAGTGGTGTTTGTGTAGTGTAGGGGTAGTGATTTAAGGTTTAGGGTACTGCAGTATTGTTTTTGTAGTGTAGGGGGTCGTGCTCGGGGTAGTGTTTTAGGGTTTAGGGTAGTGCAACACTGTTTGTGTAGTGTATGGGGTCGTGTTTTAGGGTTTAGGGTAGTTCAGTGGTATTTGGGTAGTGTAGGTGGTCGTGCTGGGGGTAGTGTTTTAGGGTTTAGGGTAATACAGTTATGTTTGGGTAGTGTACGGTGTCATGCTGGGGGTAGATTTAGGGTTTAGGGTAGTACAGTGGTGTTTGTGTAGTGAAGGGGGTTATGCTGGGGGTAGATTTAGGGTTAAGGGTAGTGCAGAGGTGTTTGGGTAGTGTAAGAAGTCGTGCTGGTGGTAGTGTTTTAGTGTTTAGGGTAGTGCAGTGATGTTTGGGTAGTGTAGGGGGTTGTGCTGGAGGTAGAGTTTAAGGGTTTAGGGTAGTGCAGTGGTGTTTGTGTAGTGTAGAGGGTAGAGTTTTAGGGTTTAGGATAGTGCAGTGGTGTTTGTGTTGCGTAGGGGGTCTTACTGGGGGTAGTATTTAGGGTTTAGGGTAGTGCAGTGGTGTTTGTGTAGTATAGGGGGTCGTGTTTTAGAGTTTAGGGTAGTCCAGGGGTCTTTGGGTAGTGTAGGCGGTCGTTCTGGGGGTAGTGTTTTTGGGATTAGGGTAGTGCAGTTGTGTTTGGGTAGTGAAGGGGGTCGTGCTGGGGGTTGTGTTTTAGGGTTTAGGGTTGAACAGTGGTGTTTGTGTAGTGTAGGGGGTCATGCTTGGGGTAGGATTTTAGAGTTTAGGGTAGTGCAGTGGTGTTTGTGTAGTGTAGGGGGTCATGCTGGGGGTAGATTTAGGGTTTAGGGTAGTACAGTGGTGTTTGTGTAGTGTAGGGGGTCATGTTGGGGTAGTGTTTTAGGGTTTAAGATAGTGCAGTGGTGTTTGTGTAGTGAAGGGAGTTGTGCTGGGGATAGATTTAGGGTAGTGCAGTGGTGTTTGGGTAGTGAAGGGGGTTGTGCTGGGGTAGATTTAGGGTTTAGGGTAGTGCAGTGGGGTTTGGGCAGTGTAGGAAGTCGTGCTGGTGGTAGTGTTTTAGTGTTTAGGGTAGTGCCGTGATGTTTGCGTAGTGTAGGGGGTTGTGCTGGGGGTAGTGTTTAATAGTTTAGGGTAAAGCAGTGTTGTTTGTGTAGTGTAGGGAGTCGTGCTGGGGGTAGTGTTTTAGGGTTTAGTGTAGTGCAGTGGTGTTTGAGTAGTGTAGGGGTAGTGATTTAAGGTTTAGGGTAGTGCAGTGGTGTTTTTGTAGTGTAGGGGGTCATTCTGGGGGTAGTGTTTTAGGGTTTAGGGTAGTGCAACACTATTTGTGTAGTGTATGGGGTCGTATTTTAGGGTTTAGGGTAGTTCAGTGGTATTTGGGTGGTGTAGGGGGTCGTGCTGGGGGTAGTGTTTTAGGGTTTAGGGTAATGCAGTTATGTTTGGGTAGTGTACGGTGTCGTGCTGGGGTAGATTTAGGGTAGTACAGTGGTGTTTGTGTAGTGAAGGGGGTTATGCTGGGGGTAGATTTAGGGTTTAGGGTAGTGCAGAGGTGTTTGGGTAGTGTAAGAAGTCGTGCTGGTGGTAGTGTTTTAGTGTTTAGGGTAGTGCAGTGATGTTTGGGTAGTGTAGGTGGTTGTGCTGGAGGTAGTGTTTAAAGGTTTAGGGTAGTACAGTGGTGTTTGTGTAGTGTAGTGTAGAGGGTAGAGTTTTAGGGTTTAGGATAGTGCAGTGGTCTTTGGGTAGTGTAGGCGGTCGTGCTGGGGGTAGTGTTTTTGGGTTTATGGTAGTGCAGTTGTGTTTGGGTAGTGAAGGGGGTCGTGCTGGGGGTTGTGTTTTAGGGTTTAGGGTTGAACAGTGGTGTTTGTGTAGTGTAGGGGGTCGTGCTTGGGGTAGGATTTTAGAGTTTAGGGTAGTGCAGTGGTGTTTGTGTAGTGTAGGGGGTCATGCTGGGGGTAGATTTAGGATTTAGGGTAGTACAGTGGTGTTTGTGTAGTGTAGGGGGTCATGTTGGGATAGTGTTTTAGGGTTTAATACAGTGCAGTGGTGTTTGTGTAGTGAAGGGAGTTGTGCTGGGGATAGATTTAGGGTAGTGCAGTGGTGTTTGGGTAGTGAAGGGAGACGTGCTGGGCTAGTGCTTAGGGTAGTACAGTGGTATTTGTGCAGTATAGTGGGTCGTGCTTGGGGTAGTGTTTTAGGGTTTAGGGTATTGGAGTGGTGGTTGTGTAGTGTAGGGGGTCATGCTGGGAGTATTGTTTTAGGGTTTAGGGTAGTGCAGTGGTGTTTGTGTAGTGTAGGGGGTAGTGATTTAAGGTTTAGGGTAGTGCAGTGGTGTTTTTGTAGGGTAGGGGGTTGTGCTGGGGTAGTGTTTTAGGGTTTAGGGTAGTGCAACGCTGTTTGTGTAGTGTATGGGGTCGTGTTTTAAGGTTTAGGTTAGTTCAGTCGTGTTTGGGTAGTGTAGGGGGTCGTGCAGGGGGTAGTGTTTTTGGGTTTAGGGTAGTGCAGTTGTGTTTGGGTAGTGAAGGGGGTCGTGCTGGGGGTTGTGTTTTAGGGTTTAGGGTTGAACAGTGGTGTTTGTGTAGTGTAGGGGGTTGTGCTTGGGGTAGGATTTTAGAGTTTAGGGTAGTGCAGTGGTGTTTGTGTAGAGTAGGGGGTCATGCTGGGGGTACATTTAGGGTTTATGGTAGTACAGTGGTGTTTGTGTATTGTAGGGGGTCATGTTGGCGTAGTGTTTTAGGGTTTAGGGTAGTGCAGTGGTGTTTGTGTAGTGTAGGGGGTAGTGATTTAAGGTTTAGGGTAGTGCAGTGGTGATTTTGTAGGGTAGGGGTCGTGCTGGGGGTAGTGTTTTAGGGTTTAGGGTAGTGCAACGCTGTTTGTGTAGTGTTTGGGGTCGTGTTTTAAGGTTTAGGGTAGTTCAGTGGTGTTTGGGTAGTGTAGGGGGTCATGCTGGGGGTAGTGTTTTTGGGTTTAGAGTAGTGCAGTTGTGTTTCGGTTGTGAAGGGGGTCATGCTGGGGAAGTGTTTTATGGTAGTACAGTGGTGTTTGTGTAGTGTAGGGGGTCTTGCAAGGGGTCGTGTTTTAGGGTTTTAGGTAGTGCAATGGTGTTTGAGCAGTGTAGGGGGTCGTGCTGGGGGTAGTGTTTTAGGGTTTAGGGCAGTGCAGTGGTGTTTGTGTAGTGTAGGGGGCAGTGCTGGGGTAGTGTTTTAGGGTTGAGGGTAGTGCAGTGTTTTTTTTGTAGTGTAGGGGGTCGTGCTGGGGGTAGTGGTTTTGGGTTTAGGGCAGTGCAGTACAGTGGTGTTTGGGTAGTGTAGGGGGTCTTGCTGGGGGTAGTGTTTTACGGTTTAGGGCAGTGCAGTGGTGTTTGCCTAGTGTAGGGGGTCATGCTGCGGGTAGTTTTTCAGGGTTTAGAGTAGTGCAGTGGTGTTTCGGTAGTGTAGGGGTTTGTGCAGGGGGTATATTTACGGTTTAGGGTAGTGCAGTGGTGTTCGGGTAGTGTAGGGGGTCATGTTGGGGGTAGTGTTTTAGTGTTTAGGGATACTGTAGTGGTATTTGTGTAGTGTAATCGGTCATGCTGCGGGAAGTGCCTTAGGGTTTAGGGAAGCGCAGTGGTGTTCGGGTAGTGTATGGGGTCGTGCTGGGGGTAGTGTTTTAGGGTTTAGGGTAGCACAGTGGTGTTTGTGTAGTGTAGTGGGTCATGCTGGGGGTAGATTTAGGGTTTAGGGTAGTGCAGTGGTATTTGGGTAGTGTGAGGGTCGTGCTGGGGATAGTTTTAGGGTTGCGCAGTGGTGTTTGTGTAGTGTAGGTGGTCGTGCTGGGGTAGCGTTTTAGTGTTTCAGGTAGTGCAGTGGTGTTCGGGTAGTGTAGGGGGTACTGCTGGGGGTAGTGGTTTAGGGTAGTGCAGAAGGGTAGTGCAGTTGTGTTTGGGTAGTGTAGGTTGAACTGCAGGGGTTAGTGTTTAAGGGTTTAGGGTAGTGTCGTGGTGTTTGTGTAGTGTAATGGGTCATGCTGGGGGTCGTGTTTTAGGGTTTAGGGTAGTGCAGTGCTGTTTGAGCAGTGTAGGGGGTCGTGCTGGGGGTACTGTTTAAGGGTTTAGGGCAGTGCAGTACAGTGGTGTTGTGGTAGTTTTGGGGGTCTTGCTGGAGGTAGTGTTTTAGGGTCTAGGGCAGTGCAGTGGTGTTTGTGTAGTGTAGGGGGCAGTGCAGGGGTAGTGTTTTAGGGTTGAGGGTAGTGCAGGGGTGTTTGTGTAGTGTAGGGGGTAGTGTTTTAGGGTTTAGGGTAGTGCAGTGTTGTTTTTGTAGTATAGGGAGTTGTGCTGGGGGTAGTGTTTTAGGGTTTAGGGTAGTGCAGTGTTGTTTGGGTAGTGTAGGGGGTCGTGCTGGGGTACTGTTTTGGGTTTTAGAGTAGTGTAGTGGTGTTTGTGTAGTGTAGGGGGTCGTGCTGTGGGTAGTGTTTTTGGTTTTAGGATAGTGCAGTTGTGTTTTGGTAGTGAAGGGGGTCGTGCTGGGGATAGATTTAGGGTTTAGGGTAGTGCAGTGGTGTTTGTGTTGTGAGGGGGTCATGCTGGGGGTAGTGTTTTAGGGTTTAGGGTTGTACAGTAGTGTTTGCATAGTGTTGGGGGTCATGTTGGAGGTAGTGTTTTAGGGTTTAGGGTAGTGCAGTGGTGTTTGTGTAGTGTAGAGGGTAGAGTTTTAGGGTTTAGGATAGTGCAGTGGTGTTTGTGTAGTGTAGGGGGTCATACCGGGGGTAGTATTTAGGGTTTAGGGTAGTGCAGTGGTGTTTTAGTAGTGTAGGGGGTCGTCTTTTAGGGTTTGGGTAGTCCAGTGGTCTTTGGGTAGTGTAGGCGGTCGTGCTGGGGGTAGTGTTTTTGGGTTTAGGGTAGTGCAGTTGTGTTTGGGTAGTGAAGGGGTCGTGCTGGGCGTGGATTTAGGGTAGTGCAGTTGTGTTTGGGTAGTGAAGGGGTCGTGCTGGGCGTGGATTTAGGGTAGTGCAGTGGTGTTTTTGGGTAGTGAAGGGGGTCGTGCTGGGGGTAGTGTTTTAGGGTTTATGGTAGTACAGTGGTATTTGTGCAGTGTAGGGGATCGTGCTTGGGGTAGTGTTTTAGGGTTTAGGGTAGTGCAGTGGTGTTTGGGGAGTGTAGGGGGTCATTATGGGGGTTGATTTAGGGTTTACGGTAGTACAGTGGTGTTTGTGTAGTGAAGGAGGTTGTGCTGGGGTAGATTTAGGGTTTAGTGTAGTGCAGTGGGGTTTGGGCAGTGTAGGAAGTCGTGCTGGTGGTAGTGTTTTAGTGTTTAGGGTAGTGCAGTGATGTTTGGGTAGTGTAGGGGGTTGTGCTGGGGGTAGTGTTTAATGGTTTAGGGTAAAGCAGTGGTGTTTGTGTAGTGTAGGGAGTCGTGCTGGGGGTAGTGTTTTAGGGTTTAGGGTAGTGCAGTGGTGTTTGTGTAGTGTAGGGGTAGTGATTTAAGGTTTAGGGTAGTGCAGTGGTGTTTTTGTAGTGTAGGGGGTTGTGCTGGGGGTAGTGTTTTAGGGTTTAGGGTAGTGCAACACTGTTTGTGTAGTGTATGGGGTCGTATTTTAGGGTTTAGGGTAGTTCAGTGGTATTTGGGTAGTGTAGGGGGTCGTGCTGGGGGTAGTGTTTTAGGGTTTGGGGTAATGCAGTTATGTTTGGGTAGTGTACAGTGTTGTGCTGGGGGTAGATTTAGGGTTTAGGGAAGTACGGTGGTATTTGGGTAGTGTAGGAAGTCGTGCTGGTGGTAGTGTTTTAGTGTTTAGGGTAGTGCAGTGATGTTCGGGTAGTGTAGGGGTTTTTTGTGTAGTATAGGGGGTCGTGTTTTAGGGTTTAGGGTAGTCCAGTGGTCTTTGGGTAGTGTAGGCGGTCATGCTGGGGGTAGTGTTTTGGGGTTTAGGGTAGTGCAGTTGTGTTTGGGTAGTGACGGGGGTCATGCTGGGGGTTGTGTTTTAGGGTTTAGGGTTGAACAGTGGTGTTTGTGTAGTGTAGGGGGTCGTGCTTGGGGTAGGATTTTAGAGTTTAGGGTAGTGCAGTGGTGTTTGTGTAGTGTAGGGGGTCATGCTGGGGGTAGATTTAGGGTTTTGGGTAGTACAGTGGTGTTTCGTGTAGTGTAGGGGGTCGTGTTGGGGGTAGTGGTTTAGGGTTTAAGGCAGTGCAGTGGTGTTTGTGTAGTGAAGGGAATTGTGCTGGGGATAGATTTAGGGTAGTGCAGTGGTGTTTGGGTAGTGAAGGAGGACGTGCTGGGCTAGTGTTTAGGGTAGTACAGTAGTATTTGTGCAGTGTAGGGGGTCGTGCTAGGGGTAGTGTTTTAGTGTTTAGGGTAATGGAGTGGTGGTTGTGTAGTGTAGGGGTCATGCTGGGAGTAGTGTTTTAGGGTTTAGGGTAGTGCAGTGGTGTTTGTGTAGTGTAGGGGGTAGTGATTTAAGGTTTAGGGTAGTGCAGTGGTGTTTTTATAGTGTAGGGGGTTGTGCGGGGGGTAGTGTTTTAGGGTTTAGGGTAGTGCAGCGCTATTTGTGTAGTGTATGGGGTCGTGTTCTAAGGTTTAGGGCAGTTCAGTGTTGTTTGGGTAGTGTAGAGGGTCGTGCTGGGGGTAGTGTTTTTGGGTTTAGGGTAGTGCAGTTGTGTTTCGGTTGTGAAGGGGGTCATGCTGGGGAAGTGTTTTAGGGTAGTACAGTGGTGTTTGTGTAGTGTAGGGGGTCCTGCAAGGGGCCGTGTTTTAGGGTTTAGGGTAGTGCAGTGGTGTTTGAGCAGTGTAGGGGGTCGTGCTGGGGGTAGTGTTTTAGGGTTTAGGGCAGTGCAGTGGTGTTTGTGTAGTGTAGGGGGCAGTGCTGGGGTAGTGTTTTAGGGTTGAGGGTAGTGCAGTGGTGTTTGTGTAGTGTAGGGGTAGTGTTTTAGGGTTTAGGGTAGTGCAGTGGTGTTTTTGTAGTATAGGGGGTCGTGCTGGGGGTAGTGTTTTAGGGTTTAGGGTAGTGCAGTGTTGTTTGGGTAGTGTAGGGGGTTGTGCTGGGGTACTGTTTTAGGGTTTAGGATAGTGCAGTGGTGTTTGTATAGTGTAGGGGGTCATACTGGGGGTTGTGTTTTAGGGTTTAGGGTAGTGCAGTGGTGTTTTAGTTGTGTAGGGGGTCGTGTTTTAGGGTTTGGGTAGTCCAGTGGTCTTTGGGTAGTGTAGGCGGTCATGCTGGGGGTAGTGTTTTTGGGTTTAGGGTAGTGCAGTCGTGTT
>NW_028187605.1:24200-133200 GCF_964204655.1 Triturus cristatus
TGGGTAGTGAAGGGGT
This sequence comes from Triturus cristatus, assembly GCF_964204655.1. NCBI lineage: Eukaryota > Metazoa > Chordata > Amphibia > Caudata > Salamandridae > Triturus > Triturus cristatus. The sequence goes on from NW_028187605.1 coordinate 24,217, forward strand.
CGTGCTGGGGGTTGTGTTTTAGGGTTGAACAGTGGTGTTTGTGTAGTGTAGGGGGTCGTGCTTGGGGTAGTGTTTTAGGGTTTAGGGTAGTACAGTGGTGTTTGTGTAGTGTAGGGGGTCGTGTTGGGGGTAGTGTTTTAGGGTTTAAGGCAGTGCAGTGGTGTTTGTGTAGTGAAGGGGGTTGTGCTGGGGGTAGATTTAGGGTAGTGCAGTGGTGTTTGGGTAGTGTAGGGGGTTGTGCTGGGGTAGTGTTTTGGGGTTTAGGATAGTACAGTGGTATTTGTGCAGTGTAGGGGATTGTGCATGGGGTAGTGTTTTAGGGTTTAGGGTAGTGCAGTGGTGTTTGTGGAGTGTAGGGGCTCATGATGGGGGTAGATTTAGGGATTACGGTAGTACAGTGGTGTTTCTGTAGTGAAGGGGGTTGTGCTGGGGTAGATTTAGGGTTTAGGGAAGTGCAGTGGGGTTTGGGCAGTGTAGGAAGTCGTGCTGGTGGTAGTGTTTTAGTGTTTAGGGTAGTGCAGTGGTGTTTGTGTAGTGTAGGCGGTCGTGTTTTAGGGTTTAGGGTAGTTCAGTGGTGTTTGGGTAGTGTAGGGGGTCGTCCTGGGGGTAGTGTTTTTGGGTTTAGGGTAGTGCAGTTGTGTTTCGGTTGTGAAGGGGGTCATGCTGTTGAAGTGTTTTAGGGTAGTACAGTGGTGTTTATGTAGTGTAGGGGGTCTTGCAAGGGGTCGTGTTTTAGGGTTTAGAGAAGTTCAGTGGTGTTTGAGCAGTGTAGGGGGTCGTGCTGGGGGTAGTGTTTAAGGGTTTAGGGCAGTGCAGTACAATGGTGTTTGGGTAGTGTAGGGGGTCTTGCTGGGGGTAGTGTTTTACGGTTTAGGGCAGTGCAGTGGTGTTTGTGTAGTGTAGGGGGTCATGGTGCGGGTAGTATTTCAGGGTTTAGAGTAGTGCAGTGGTGTTTGGGTAGTGTAGGGGTTTGTGCAGGGGGTATATTTACGGTTTAGGGTAGTGCAGTGGTGTTCGGGTAGTGTATGGGGTCATGCTGGGGGTAGAGTTTTAGGGTTTAGGGTAGCACAGTGGTGTTTGTGTAGTGTAGTGGGTCATTCAGGGGTAGTGATTTAGGGTTTAGGGTAGTGCAGTGGTATTTGGGTAGTGTGGGGGTCATGCTGGGGATAGTTTTAGGGTTGCGCAGTGGTGTTTGTGTAGTGTAGGGGTCGTGCTGGGGTAGTGTTTTAGTGTTTCGGGAAGTGCAGTGGTGTTCGGGTAGTGTATGGGGTCATGCTGGGGGTAGAGTTTTAGGGTTTAGGGTAGCACAGTGGTGTTTGCGTAGTGTAGAGGGTCATGCTGGGGGTAGTGATTTAGGGTTTAGGGTACTGCAGTGGTATTTGGGTAGTGTGGGGGTCATGCTGGGGATAGTTTTAGGGTTGCGCAGTGGTGTTTGTGTAGTGTAGGGGGTCGTGCTGGGGTAGTGTTTTAGTGTTTCGGGTAGTGCAGTGGTGTTCGGGTAGTGTAGGGGGTACTGCTGGGGGTAGTGGTTTAGGGTAGTGCAGTAGGGTAGAGCAGCTGTGTTTGGGTAGTGTAGGTTGAACTGCCGGGGGTAGTGTTTTTGGGTTTAGGGTAGTGCAGTTGTGTTTGGGTAGTGAAGGGGTCGTGCTGGGGGTTGTGTTTTAGGGTTTAGGGTTGAACAGTGGTGTTTGTGTAGTGTAGGGGGTCGTGCTTGGGGTAGTGTTTTAGGGTTTAGGGTAGTACAGTGGTGTTTGTGTAGTGTAGGGGGTCGTGTTGGGGGTAGTGTTTTAGGGTTTAAGGCAGTGCAGTGGTGTTTGTGTAGTGAAGGGGGTTGTGCTGGGGGTAGATTTAGGGTAGTGCAGTGGTGTTTGGGTAGTGTAGGGGGTTGTGCTGGGGGTAGTGTTTTAGGGTTTAGGGTAGTACAGTGGTATTTGTGCAGTGTAGGGGATCGTGCTTGGGGTAGTGTTTTAGGGTTTAGGGTAGTGCAGTGGTGTTTGTGGAGTGTAGGGGGTCATGATGGGGGTAGATTTAGGGATTACGGTAGTACAGTGGTGTTTCTGTAGTGAAGGGGGTTGTGCTGGGGTAGATTTAGGGTTTAGGGAAGTGCAGTGGGGTTTGGGCAGTGTAGGAAGTCGTGCTGGTGGTAGTGTTTTAGTGTTTAGGGTAGTGCAGTGATGTTTGGGTAGTGTAGGGGGTTGGCCTGGGGTAGTGTTTAAGGGTTTAGGGTAGTGCAGTGGTGTTTGTGTAGTGTAGGGAGTTGTGCTGGGGGTAGTGTTTTAGGGTTTAGGGTAGTGCAGTGGTGTTTGTTTAGTGTAGGGGGTCGTGTTTTAGGGTTTAGGGTAGTTCAGTGGTGTTTGGGTAGTGTAGGGGGTCGTGCTGGGGGTAGTGTTTTTGGGTTTAGGGTAGTGCAGTTGTGTTTCGGTTGTGAAGGGGGTCATGCTGTTGAAGTGTTTTAGGGTAGTACAGTGGTGTTTGTGTAGTGTAGGGGGTCTTGCAAGGGGTCGTGTTTTAGGGTTTAGAGAAGTTCAGTGTTGTTTGAGCAGTGTAGGGGGTCGTGCTGGGGGTAGTGTTTAAGGGTTTAGGGCAGTGCAGTACAATGGTGTTTGGGTAGTGTAGGGGATCTTGCTGGGGGTAGTGTTTTACGGTTTAGGGCAGTGCAGTGGTGTTTGTGTAGTGTAGGGGGTCATGGTGCGGGTAGTATTTCAGGGTTTAGAGTAGTGCAGTGGTGTTTGGGTAGTGTAGGGGTTTGTGCAGGGGGTATATTTATGGTTTAGGGTAGTGCAGTGGTGTTCGGGTAGTGTATGGGGTCATGCTGGGGGTAGAGTTTTAGGGTTTAGGGTAGCACAGTGGTGTTTGTGTAGTGTAGTGGGTCATTCTGGGGGTAGTGATTTAGGGTTTAGGGTAGTGCAGTGGTATTTGGGTAGTGTGGGGGTCATGCTGGGGATAGTTTTAGGATTGCGCAGTGGTGTTTGTGTAGTGTAGGGGTCGTGCTGGGGTAGTGTTTTAGTGTTTCGGGAAGCGCAGTGGTGTTCGGGTAGTGTATGGGGTCATGCTGGGTGTAGAGTTTTAGGGTTTAGGGTAGCACAGTGGTGTTTGCGTAGTGTAGAGGGTCATGCTGGGGGTAGTGATTTAGGGTTTAGGGTACTGCAGTGGTATTTGGGTAGTGTGGGGGTCATGCTGGGGATAGTTTTAGGGTTGCGCAGTGGTGTTTGTGTAGTGTAGGGGGTCATGCTGGGGTAGTGTTTTAGTGTTTCGGGTAGTGCAGTGGTGTTCGGGTTGTGTAGGGGGTACTGCTGGGGGTAGTGGTTTAGGGTAGTGCAGTAGGGTAGAGCAGTTGTGTTTGGGTAGTGTAGGGGGTTGTGCTGGAGGTAGTGTTTAAGGGTTTAGGGTAGTGCAGTGGTTTTTGTGTAGTATAGGGGGTCGTGTTTTAGGGTTTAGGGTAGTCCAGTGGTCTTTGGGTAGTGTAGGCGGTCGTGCTGGGGGTAGTGTTTTGGGGTTTAGGGTAGAGCAGTTGTGTTTGGATAGTGACGGGGGTCATGCTGGGGCTTGTGTTTTAGGGTTTAGGGTTGAACAGTGGTGTTTGTGTAGTGTAGGGGGTCGTGCTTGGGGTAGGATTTTAGAGTTTAGGGTAGTGCAGTGGTGTTTGTGTAGTGTAGGGGGTCATGCTGGGGGTAGATTTAGGGTTTTGGGTAGTACAGTGGTGTTTGTGTAGTGTAGGGGGTCGTGTTGGGGGTAGTGGTTTAGGGTTTAAGGCAGTGCAGTGGTGTTTGTGTAGTGAAGGGAATTGTGCTGGGGATAGATTTAGGGTAGTGCAGTTGTGTTTGGGTAGTGAAGGGGGACGTGCTGGGCTAGTGTTTAGGGTAGTACAGTAGTATTTGTGCAGTGTAGGGGGTCGTGCTAGGGGTAGTGTTTTAGTGTTTAGGGTAGTGGAGTGGTGGTTGTGTAGTGTAGGGGGTCATGCTGGGAGTAGTGTTTTAGGGTTTAGGGTAGTGCAATGGTGTTTGTGTAGTGTAGGGGGTAGTGATTTAAGGTTTAGGGTAGTGCAGTGGTGTTTTTATAGTGTAGGGGTTGTGCGGGGGGTAGTGTTTTAGGGTTTAGGGTAGTGCAGCGCTGTTTGTGTAGTGTATGGGGTCGTGTTTTAAGGTTTAGGGTAGTTCAGTGTTGTTTGGGTAGTGTAGAGGGTCGTGCTGGGGGTAGTGTTTTTGGGTTTAGGGTAGTGCAGTTGTGTTTCGGTTGTGAAGGGGGTCATGCTGGGGAAGTGTTTTAGGGTAGTACAGTGGTGTTTGTGTAGTGTAGGGGGTCTTGCAAGGGGCCGTGTTTTAGGGTTTAGGGTAGTGCAGTGGTGTTTGAGCAGTGTAGGGGGTCGTGCTGGGGGTAGTGTTTTAGGGTTTAGGGCAGTGCAGTGGTGTTTGTGTAGTGTAGGGGGCAGTGTTTTAGGGTTTAGGGTAGTGCAGTGGTGTTTTTGTAGTATAGGGGGTCGTGCTGGGGGTAGTGTTTTAGGGTTTAGGGTAGTGCAGTGTTGTTTGGGTAGTGTAGGGGGTCGTGCTGGGGGTTGTGTTTTAGGGTTTAGGGTAGTCCAGTGGTCTTTGGGTAGTGTAGGCGGTCATGCTGGGGGTAGTGTTTTTGGGTTTAGGGTAGTGCAGTTGTGTTTGGGTAGTGAAGGGGTCGTGCTGGGGGTTGTGTTTTAGGGTTTAGGGTTGAACAGTGGTGTTTGTGTAGTGTAGGGGGTCGTGCTTGGGGTAGTGTTTTAGGGTTTAGGGTAGTACAGTGGTGTTTGTGTAGTGTAGGGGGTCGTGTTGGGGGTAGTGTTTTAGGGTTTAAGGCAGTGCAGTGGTGTTTGTGTAGTGAAGGGGGTTGTGCTGGGGGTAGATTTAGGGTAGTACAGTGGTGTTTGGGTAGTGTAGGGGGTTGTGCTGGGGGTAGTGTTTTGGGGTTTAGGGTAGTACAGTGGTATTTGTGCAGTGTAGGGGATCGTGCATGGGGTAGTGTTTTAGGGTTTAGGGTAGTGCAGTGGTGTTTGTGGAGTGTAGGGGGTCATGATGGGGGTAGATTTAGGGATTACGGTAGTACAGTGGTGTTTCTGTAGTGAAGGTGGTTGTGCTGGGGTAGATTTAGGGTTTAGGGAAGTGCAGTGGGGTTTGGGCAGTGTAGGAAGTCGTGCTGGTGGTAGTGTTTTAGTGTTTAGGGTAGTGCAGTGATGTTTGGGTAGTGTAGGGGGTTGTGCTGGGGTAGTGTTTAAGGGTTTAGGGTAGTGCAGTGGTGTTTGTGTAGTGTAGGGAGTTGTGCTGGGGGTAGTGTTTTAGGGTTTAGGGTAGTGCAGTGGTGTTTGTGTAGTGTAGGCGGTCGTGTTTTAGGGTTTAGGGTAGTTCAGTGGTGTTTGGGTAGTGTAGGGGGTCGTGCTGGGGGTAGTGTTTTTGGGTTTAGGATAGTGCAGTTGTGTTTCGGTTGTGAAGGGGTCATGCTGTTGAAGTGTTTTAGGGTAGTACAGTGGTGTTTGTGTAGTGTAGGGGGTCTTGCAAGGGGTCGTGTTTTAGGGTTTAGAGAAGTTCAGTGGTGTTTGAGCAGTGTAGGGGGTCGTGCTGGGGGTAGTGTTTAAGGGTTTAGGGCAGTGCAGTACAATGGTGTTTGGGTAGTGTAGGGGGTCTTGCTGGGGGTAGTGTTTTACGGTTTAGGGCAGTGCAGTGGTGTTTGTGTAGTGTAGGGGGTCATGGTGCGGGTAGTATTTCAGGGTTTAGAGTAGTGCAGTGGTGTTTGGGTAGTGTAGGGGTTTGTGCAGGGGGTATATTTACGGTTTAGGGTGGTGCAGTGGTGTTCGGGTAGTGTATGGGGTCATGCTGGGGGTAGAGTTTTAGGGTTTAGGGTAGCACAGTGGTGTTTGTGTAGTGTAGTGGGTCATTCTGGGGGTAGTGATTTAGGGTTTAGGGTAGTGCAGTGGTATTTGGGTAGTGTGGGGGTCATGCTGGGGATAGTTTTAGGGTTGCGCAGTGGTGTTTGTGTAGTGTAGGGGTCGTGCTGGGGTAGTGTTTTAGTGTTTCGGGAAGTGCAGTGGGGTTTGGGCAGTGTAGGAAGTCGTGCTGGTGGTAGTGTTTTAGTGTTAAGGGTAATGCAGTGATGTTTGGGTAGTGTAGGGGGTTGTGCTGGGGTAGTGTTTAAGGGTTTAGGGTAGTGCAGTGGTGTTTGTGTAGTGTAGGGAGTTGTGCTGGGGGTAGTGTTTTAGGGTTTAGGGTAGTGCAGTGGTGTTTGTGTAGTGTAGGGGGTCGTGTTTTAGGGTTTAGGGTAGTTCAGTGGTGTTTGGGTAGTGTAGGGGGTCGTGCTGGGGTAGTGTTTTTGGGTTTAGGGTAGTGCAGTTGTGTTTCGGTTGTGAAGGGGGTCATGCTGTTGAAGTGTTTTAGGGTAGTACAGTGGTGTTTGTGTAGTGTAGGGGGTCTTGTAAGGGGTCGTGTTTTAGGGTTTAGAGAAGTTCAGTGGTGTTTGAGCAGTGTAGGGGGTCGTGCTGGGGGTAGTGTTTTACGGTTTAGGGCAGTGCAGTGGTGTTTGTGTAGTGTAGGGGGTCATGGTGCGGGTAGTATTTCAGGGTTTAGAGTAGTGCAGTGGTGTTTGGGTAGTGTAGGGGTTCGTGCAGGGGGTATATTTACGGTTTAGGGTAGTGCAGTGGTGTTCGGGTAGTGTATGGGGTCATGCTGGGGGTAGAGTTTTAGGGTTTAGGGTAGCACAGTGGTGTTTGTGTTGTGTAGTGGGTCATTCTGGGGGTAGTGATTTAGGGTTTAGGGTAGTGCAGTGGTATTTGGGTAGTGTGGGGGTCATGCTGGGGATAGTTTTATGGTTGCGCAGTGGTGTTTGTGTAGTGTAGGGGTCGTGCTGGGGTAGTGTTTTAGTGTTTCGGGAAGCGCAGTGGTGTTCGGGTAGTGTATGGGGTCATGCTGGGGGTAGAGTTTTAGGGTTTAGGGTAGCACAGTGGTGTTTGCGTAGTGTAGAGGGTCATGCTGGGGGTAGTGATTTAGGGTTTAGGGTACTGCAGTGGTATTTGGGTAGTGTGGGGGTCATGCTGGGGATAGTTTTAGGGTTGCGCAGTGGTGTTTGTGTAGTGTAGGGGGTCGTGCTGGGGTAGTGTTTTAGTGTTTCGGGTAGTGCAGTGGTGTTCGGGTAGTGTAGGGGGTACTGCTGGGGGTAGTGGTTTAGGGTAGTGCAGGATGGTAGAGCAGTTGTGTTTGGGTAGTGTAGGGGGTTGTGCTGGAGGTAGTGTTTAAGGGTTTAGGGTAGTGCAGTGGTTTTTGTGTAGTATAGGGGGTCGTGTTTTAGGGTTTAGGGTAGTCCAGTGGTCTTTGGGTAGTGTAGGCGGTCGTGCTGGGGGTAGTGTTTTGGGGTTTAGGGTAGAGCAGTTGTGTTTGGGTAGTGACGGGGGTCATGCTGGGGGTTGTGTTTTAGGGTTTAGGGTTGAACAGTGGTGTTTGTGTAGTGTAGGGGGTCGTGCTTGGGGTAGGATTTTAGAGTTTAGGGTAGTGCAGTGGTGTTTGTGTAGTGTAGGGGGTCGTGTTGGGGGTAGTGTTTTAGGGTTTAAGGCAGTGCAGTGGTGTTTGTGTAGTGAAGGGGGTTGTGCTGGGGGTAGTGTTTTGGGGTTTAGGATAGTACAGTGGTATTTGTGCAGTGTAGGGGATCGTGCATGGGGTAGTGTTTTAGGGTGTAGGGTAGTGCAGTGGTGTTTGTGGAGTGTAGGGGCTCATGATGGGGGTAGATTTAGGGATTACGGTAGTACAGTGGTGTTTCTGTAGTGAAGGGGGTTGTGCTGGGGTAGATTTAGGGTTTAGGGAAGTGCAGTGGGGTTTGGGCAGTGTAGGAAGTCGTGCTGGTGGTAGTGTTTTAGTGTTTAGGGTAGTGCAGTGGTGTTTGTGTAGTGTAGGCGGTCGTGTTTTAGGGTTTAGGGTAGTTCAGTGGTGTTTGGGTAGTGTAGGGGGTCGTCCTGGGGGTAGTGTTTTTGGGTTTAGGGTAGTGCAGTTGTGTTTCGGTTGTGAAGGGGGTCATGCTGTTGAAGTGTTTTAGGGTAGTACAGTGGTGTTTATGTAGTGTAGGGGGTCTTGCAAGGGGTCGTGTTTTAGGGTTTAGAGAAGTTCAGTGGTGTTTGAGCAGTGTAGGGGGTCGTGCTGGGGGTAGTGTTTAAGGGTTTAGGGCAGTGCAGTACAATGGTGTTTGGGTAGTGTAGGGGGTCTTGCTGGGGGTAGTGTTTTACGGTTTAGGGCAGTGCAGTGGTGTTTGTGTAGTGTAGGGGGTCATGGTGCGGGTAGTATTTCAGGGTTTAGAGTAGTGCAGTGGTGTTTGGGTAGTGTAGGGGTTTGTGCAGGGGGTATATTTACGGTTTAGGGTAGTGCAGTGGTGTTCGGGTAGTGTATGGGGTCATGCTGGGGGTAGAGTTTTAGGGTTTAGGGTAGCACAGTGGTGTTTGTGTAGTGTAGTGGGTCATTCCGGGGGTAGTGATTTAGGGTTTAGGGTAGTGCAGTGGTATTTGGGTAGTGTGGGGGTCATGCTGGGGATAGTTTTAGGGTTGCGCAGTGGTGTTTGTGTAGTGTAGGGATCGTGCTGGGGTAGTGTTTTAGTGTTTCGGGAAGCGCAGTGGTGTTCGGGTAGTGTATGGGGTGATGCTGGGGGTAGAGTTTTAGGGTTTAGGGTAGCACAGTGGTGTTTGCGTAGTGTAGAGGGTCATGCTGGGGGTAGTGATTTAGGGTTTAGGGTACTGCAGTGGTATTTGGGTAGTGTGGGGGTCATGCTGGGGATAGTTTTAGGGTTGCACAGTGGTGTTTGTGTAGTGTAGGGGGTCGTGCTGGGGTAGTGTTTTAGTGTTTCGGGTAGTGCAGTGGTGTTCGGGTAGTGTAGGCGGTACTGCTGGGGGTAGTGGTTTAGGGTAGTGCAGTAGGGTAGAGCAGCTGTGTTTGGGTAGTGTAGGTTGAACTGCCGGGGGTAGTGTTTTTGGGTTTAGGGTAGTGCAGTTGTGTTTGGGTAGTGAAGGGGTCGAGCTGGGGGTTGTGTTTTAGGGTTTAGGGTTGAACAGTGGTGTTTGTGTAGTGTAGGGGGTCGTGCTTGGGGTAGTGTTTTAGGGTTTAGGGTAGTACAGTGGTGTTTGTGTAGTGTAGGGGGTCGTGTTGGGGGTAGTGTTTTAGGGTTTAAGGCAGTGCAGTGGTGTTTGTGTAGTGAAGGGGGTTGTGCTGGGGGTAGATTTAGGGTAGTGCAGTAGTGTTTGGGTAGTGTAGGGGGTTGTGCTGGGGGTAGTGTTTTAGGGTTTAGGGTAGTACAGTGGTATTTGTGCAGTGTAGGGGATCGTGCTTGGGGTAGTGTTTTAGGGTTTAGGGTAGTGCAGTGGTGTTTGTGGAGTGTAGGGGGTCATGATGGGGGTAGATTTAGGGATTACGGTAGTACAGTGGTGTTTCTGTAGTGAAGGGGGTTGTGCTGGGGTAGATTTAGGGTTTAGGGAAGTGCAGTGGGGTTTGGGCAGTGTAGGAAGTCGTGCTGGTGGTAGTGTTTTAGTGTTTAGGGTAGTGCAGTGATGGGTGGGTAGTGTAGGGGGTTGGCCTGGGGTAGTGTTTAAGGGTTTAGGGTAGTGCAGTGGTGTTTGTGTAGTGTAGGGAGTTGTGCTGGGGGTAGTGTTTTAGGGTTTAGGGTAGTGCAGTGGTGTTTGTGTAGTGTAGGGGGTCGTGTTTTAGGGTTTAGGGTAGTTCAGTGGTGTTTGGGTAGTGTAGGGGGTCGTGCTGGGGGTAGTGTTTTTGGGTTTAGGGTAGTGCAGTTGTGTTTCGGTTGTGAAGGGGGTCATGCTGTTGAAGTGTTTTAGGGTAGTACAGTGGTGTTTGTGTAGTGTAGGGGGTCTTGCAAGGGGTCGTGTTTTAGGGTTTAGAGAAGTTCAGTGTTGTTTGAGCAGTGTAGGGGGTCGTGCTGGGGGTAGTGTTTAAGGGTTTAGGGCAGTGCAGTACAATGGTGTTTGGGTAGTGTAGGGGATCTTGCTGGGGGTAGTGTTTTACGGTTTAGGGCAGTGCAGTGGTGTTTGTGTAGTGTAGGGGGTCATGGTGCGGGTAGTATTTCAGGGTTTAGAGTAGTGCAGTGGTGTTTGGGTAGTGTAGGGGTTTGTGCAGGGGGTATATTTATGGTTTAGGGTAGTGCAGTGGTGTTCGGGTAGTGTATGGGGTCATGCTGGGGGTAGAGTTTTAGGGTTTAGGGTAGCACAGTGGTGTTTGTGTAGTGTAGTGGGTCATTCTGGGGGTAGTGATTTAGGGTTTAGGGTAGTGCAGTGGTATTTGGGTAGTGTGGGGGTCATGCTGGGGATAGTTTTAGGATTGCGCAGTGGTGTTTGTGTAGTGTAGGGGTCGTGCTGGGGTAGTGTTTTAGTGTTTCGGGAAGCGCAGTGGTGTTCGGGTAGTGTATGGGGTCATGCTGGGTGTAGAGTTTTAGGGTTTAGGGTAGCACAGTGGTGTTTGCGTAGTGTAGAGGGTCATGCTGGGGGTAGTGATTTAGGGTTTAGGGTACTGCAGTGGTATTTGGGTAGTGTGGGGGTCATGCTGGGGATAGTTTTAGGGTTGCGCAGTGGTGTTTGTGTAGTGTAGGGGGTCATGCTGGGGTAGTGTTTTAGTGTTTCGGGTAGTGCAGTGGTGTTCGGGTTGTGTAGGGGGTACTGCTGGGGGTAGTGGTTTAGGGTAGTGCAGTAGGGTAGAGCAGTTGTGTTTGGGTAGTGTAGGGGGTTGTGCTGGAGGTAGTGTTTAAGGGTTTAGGGTAGTGCAGTGGTTTTTGTGTAGTATAGGGGGTCGTGTTTTAGGGTTTAGGGTAGTCCAGTGGTCTTTGGGTAGTGTAGGCGGTCGTGCTGGGGGTAGTGTTTTGGGGTTTAGGGTAGAGCAGTTGTGTTTGGATAGTGACGGGGGTCATGCTGGGGCTTGTGTTTTAGGGTTTAGGGTTGAACAGTGGTGTTTGTGTAGTGTAGGGGGTCGTGCTTGGGGTAGGATTTTAGAGTTTAGGGTAGTGCAGTGGTGTTTGTGTAGTGTAGGGGGTCATGCTGGGGGTAGATTTAGGGTTTTGGGTAGTACAGTGGTGTTTGTGTAGTGTAGGGGGTCGTGTTGGGGGTAGTGGTTTAGGGTTTAAGGCAGTGCAGTGGTGTTTGTGTAGTGAAGGGAATTGTGCTGGGGATAGATTTAGGGTAGTGCAGTTGTGTTTGGGTAGTGAAGGGGGACGTGCTGGGCTAGTGTTTAGGGTAGTACAGTAGTATTTGTGCAGTGTAGGGGGTCGTGCTAGGGGTAGTGTTTTAGTGTTTAGGGTAGTGGAGTGGTGGTTGTGTAGTGTAGGGGGTCATGCTGGGAGTAGTGTTTTAGGGTTTAGGGTAGTGCAATGGTGTTTGTGTAGTGTAGGGGGTAGTGATTTAAGGTTTAGGGTAGTGCAGTGGTGTTTTTATAGTGTAGGGGTTGTGCGGGGGGTAGTGTTTTAGGGTTTAGGGTAGTGCAGCGCTGTTTGTGTAGTGTATGGGGTCGTGTTTTAAGGTTTAGGGTAGTTCAGTGTTGTTTGGGTAGTGTAGAGGGTCGTGCTGGGGGTAGTGTTTTTGGGTTTAGGGTAGTGCAGTTGTGTTTCGGTTGTGAAGGGGGTCATGCTGGGGAAGTGTTTTAGGGTAGTACAGTGGTGTTTGTGTAGTGTAGGGGGTCTTGCAAGGGGCCGTGTTTTAGGGTTTAGGGTAGTGCAGTGGTGTTTGAGCAGTGTAGGGGGTCGTGCTGGGGGTAGTGTTTTAGGGTTTAGGGCAGTGCAGTGGTGTTTGTGTAGTGTAGGGGGCAGTGTTTTAGGGTTTAGGGTAGTGCAGTGGTGTTTTTGTAGTATAGGGGGTCGTGCTGGGGGTAGTGTTTTAGGGTTTAGGGTAGTGCAGTGTTGTTTGGGTAGTGTAGGGGGTCGTGCTGGGGGTTGTGTTTTAGGGTTTAGGGTAGTCCAGTGGTCTTTGGGTAGTGTAGGCGGTCATGCTGGGGGTAGTGTTTTTGGGTTTAGGGTAGTGCAGTTGTGTTTGGGTAGTGAAGGGGTCGTGCTGGGGGTTGTGTTTTAGGGTTTAGGGTTGAACAGTGGTGTTTGTGTAGTGTAGGGGGTCGTGCTTGGGGTAGTGTTTTAGGGTTTAGGGTAGTACAGTGGTGTTTGTGTAGTGTAGGGGGTCGTGTTGGGGGTAGTGTTTTAGGGTTTAAGGCAGTGCAGTGGTGTTTGTGTAGTGAAGGGGGTTGTGCTGGGGGTAGATTTAGGGTAGTGCAGTGGTGTTTGGGTAGTGTAGGGGGTTGTGCTGGGGGTAGTGTTTTGGGGTTTAGGGTAGTACAGTGGTATTTGTGCAGTGTAGGGGATCGTGCATGGGGTAGTGTTTTAGGGTTTAGGGTAGTGCAGTGGTGTTTGTGGAGTGTAGGGGGTCATGATGGGGGTAGATTTAGGGATTACGGTAGTACAGTGGTGTTTCTGTAGTGAAGGTGGTTGTGCTGGGGTAGATTTAGGGTTTAGGGAAGTGCAGTGGGGTTTGGGCAGTGTAGGAAGTCGTGCTGGTGGTAGTGTTTTAGTGTTTAGGGTAGTGCAGTGATGTTTGGGTAGTGTAGGGGGTTGTGCTGGGGTAGTGTTTAAGGGTTTAGGGTAGTGCAGTGGTGTTTGTGTAGTGTAGGGAGTTGTGCTGGGGGTAGTGTTTTAGGGTTTAGGGTAGTGCAGTGGTGTTTGTGTAGTGTAGGCGGTCGTGTTTTAGGGTTTAGGGTAGTTCAGTGGTGTTTGGGTAGTGTAGGGGGTCGTGCTGGGGGTAGTGTTTTTGGGTTTAGGATAGTGCAGTTGTGTTTCGGTTGTGAAGGGGTCATGCTGTTGAAGTGTTTTAGGGTAGTACAGTGGTGTTTGTGTAGTGTAGGGGGTCTTGCAAGGGGTCGTGTTTTAGGGTTTAGAGAAGTTCAGTGGTGTTTGAGCAGTGTAGGGGGTCGTGCTGGGGGTAGTGTTTAAGGGTTTAGGGCAGTGCAGTACAATGGTGTTTGGGTAGTGTAGGGGGTCTTGCTGGGGGTAGTGTTTTACGGTTTAGGGCAGTGCAGTGGTGTTTGTGTAGTGTAGGGGGTCATGGTGCGGGTAGTATTTCAGGGTTTAGAGTAGTGCAGTGGTGTTTGGGTAGTGTAGGGGTTTGTGCAGGGGGTATATTTACGGTTTAGGGTGGTGCAGTGGTGTTCGGGTAGTGTATGGGGTCATGCTGGGGGTAGAGTTTTAGGGTTTAGGGTAGCACAGTGGTGTTTGTGTAGTGTAGTGGGTCATTCTGGGGGTAGTGATTTAGGGTTTAGGGTAGTGCAGTGGTATTTGGGTAGTGTGGGGGTCATGCTGGGGATAGTTTTAGGGTTGCGCAGTGGTGTTTGTGTAGTGTAGGGGTCGTGCTGGGGTAGTGTTTTAGTGTTTCGGGAAGTGCAGTGGGGTTTGGGCAGTGTAGGAAGTCGTGCTGGTGGTAGTGTTTTAGTGTTAAGGGTAATGCAGTGATGTTTGGGTAGTGTAGGGGGTTGTGCTGGGGTAGTGTTTAAGGGTTTAGGGTAGTGCAGTGGTGTTTGTGTAGTGTAGGGAGTTGTGCTGGGGGTAGTGTTTTAGGGTTTAGGGTAGTGCAGTGGTGTTTGTGTAGTGTAGGGGGTCGTGTTTTAGGGTTTAGGGTAGTTCAGTGGTGTTTGGGTAGTGTAGGGGGTCGTGCTGGGGGTAGTGTTTTTGGGTTTAGGGTAGTGCAGTTGTGTTTCGGTTGTGAAGGGGGTCATGCTGTTGAAGTGTTTTAGGGTAGTACAGTGGTGTTTGTGTAGTGTAGGGGGTCTTGTAAGGGGTCGTGTTTTAGGGTTTAGAGAAGTTCAGTGGTGTTTGAGCAGTGTAGGGGGTCGTGCTGGGGGTAGTGTTTTACGGTTTAGGGCAGTGCAGTGGTGTTTGTGTAGTGTAGGGGGTCATGGTGCGGGTAGTATTTCAGGGTTTAGAGTAGTGCAGTGGTGTTTGGGTAGTGTAGGGGTTCGTGCAGGGGGTATATTTACGGTTTAGGGTAGTGCAGTGGTGTTCGGGTAGTGTATGGGGTCATGCTGGGGGTAGAGTTTTAGGGTTTAGGGTAGCACAGTGGTGTTTGTGTTGTGTAGTGGGTCATTCTGGGGGTAGTGATTTAGGGTTTAGGGTAGTGCAGTGGTATTTGGGTAGTGTGGGGGTCATGCTGGGGATAGTTTTATGGTTGCGCAGTGGTGTTTGTGTAGTGTAGGGGTCGTGCTGGGGTAGTGTTTTAGTGTTTCGGGAAGCGCAGTGGTGTTCGGGTAGTGTATGGGGTCATGCTGGGGGTAGAGTTTTAGGGTTTAGGGTAGCACAGTGGTGTTTGCGTAGTGTAGAGGGTCATGCTGGGGGTAGTGATTTAGGGTTTAGGGTACTGCAGTGGTATTTGGGTAGTGTGGGGGTCATGCTGGGGATAGTTTTAGGGTTGCGCAGTGGTGTTTGTGTAGTGTAGGGGGTCGTGCTGGGGTAGTGTTTTAGTGTTTCGGGTAGTGCAGTGGTGTTCGGGTAGTGTAGGGGGTACTGCTGGGGGTAGTGGTTTAGGGTAGTGCAGGATGGTAGAGCAGTTGTGTTTGGGTAGTGTAGGGGGTTGTGCTGGAGGTAGTGTTTAAGGGTTTAGGGTAGTGCAGTGGTTTTTGTGTAGTATAGGGGGTCGTGTTTTAGGGTTTAGGGTAGTCCAGTGGTCTTTGGGTAGTGTAGGCGGTCGTGCTGGGGGTAGTGTTTTGGGGTTTAGGGTAGAGCAGTTGTGTTTGGGTAGTGACGGGGGTCATGCTGGGGGTTGTGTTTTAGGGTTTAGGGTTGAACAGTGGTGTTTGTGTAGTGTAGGGGGTCGTGCTTGGGGTAGGATTTTAGAGTTTAGGGTAGTGCAGTGGTGTTTGTGTAGTGTAGGGGGTCGTGTTGGGGGTAGTGTTTTAGGGTTTAAGGCAGTGCAGTGGTGTTTGTGTAGTGAAGGGGGTTGTGCTGGGGGTAGTGTTTTGGGGTTTAGGATAGTACAGTGGTATTTGTGCAGTGTAGGGGATCGTGCATGGGGTAGTGTTTTAGGGTGTAGGGTAGTGCAGTGGTGTTTGTGGAGTGTAGGGGCTCATGATGGGGGTAGATTTAGGGATTACGGTAGTACAGTGGTGTTTCTGTAGTGAAGGGGGTTGTGCTGGGGTAGATTTAGGGTTTAGGGAAGTGCAGTGGGGTTTGGGCAGTGTAGGAAGTCGTGCTGGTGGTAGTGTTTTAGTGTTTAGGGTAGTGCAGTGGTGTTTGTGTAGTGTAGGCGGTCGTGTTTTAGGGTTTAGGGTAGTTCAGTGGTGTTTGGGTAGTGTAGGGGGTCGTCCTGGGGGTAGTGTTTTTGGGTTTAGGGTAGTGCAGTTGTGTTTCGGTTG
The DNA here is from genome assembly GCF_964204655.1 of Triturus cristatus. Classification (NCBI taxonomy): domain Eukaryota; kingdom Metazoa; phylum Chordata; class Amphibia; order Caudata; family Salamandridae; genus Triturus; species Triturus cristatus. The sequence continues at coordinate 39,582 of NW_028187605.1, forward strand.
TGAAGGGGGTCATGCTGTTGAAGTGTTTTAGGGTAGTACAGTGGTGTTTATGTAGTGTAGGGGGTCTTGCAAGGGGTCGTGTTTTAGGGTTTAGAGAAGTTCAGTGGTGTTTGAGCAGTGTAGGGGGTCGTGCTGGGGGTAGTGTTTAAGGGTTTAGGGCAGTGCAGTACAATGGTGTTTGGGTAGTGTAGGGGGTCTTGCTGGGGGTAGTGTTTTACGGTTTAGGGCAGTGCAGTGGTGTTTGTGTAGTGTAGGGGGTCATGGTGCGGGTAGTATTTCAGGGTTTAGAGTAGTGCAGTGGTGTTTGGGTAGTGTAGGGGTTTGTGCAGGGGGTATATTTACGGTTTAGGGTAGTGCAGTGGTGTTCGGGTAGTGTATGGGGTCATGCTGGGGGTAGAGTTTTAGGGTTTAGGGTAGCACAGTGGTGTTTGTGTAGTGTAGTGGGTCATTCCGGGGGTAGTGATTTAGGGTTTAGGGTAGTGCAGTGGTATTTGGGTAGTGTGGGGGTCATGCTGGGGATAGTTTTAGGGTTGCGCAGTGGTGTTTGTGTAGTGTAGGGATCGTGCTGGGGTAGTGTTTTAGTGTTTCGGGAAGCGCAGTGGTGTTCGGGTAGTGTATGGGGTGATGCTGGGGGTAGAGTTTTAGGGTTTAGGGTAGCACAGTGGTGTTTGCGTAGTGTAGAGGGTCATGCTGGGGGTAGTGATTTAGGGTTTAGGGTACTGCAGTGGTATTTGGGTAGTGTGGGGGTCATGCTGGGGATAGTTTTAGGGTTGCACAGTGGTGTTTGTGTAGTGTAGGGGGTCGTGCTGGGGTAGTGTTTTAGTGTTTCGGGTAGTGCAGTGGTGTTCGGGTAGTGTAGGCGGTACTGCTGGGGGTAGTGGTTTAGGGTAGTGCAGTAGGGTAGAGCAGCTGTGTTTGGGTAGTGTAGGTTGAACTGCCGGGGGTAGTGTTTTTGGGTTTAGGGTAGTGCAGTTGTGTTTGGGTAGTGAAGGGGTCGAGCTGGGGGTTGTGTTTTAGGGTTTAGGGTTGAACAGTGGTGTTTGTGTAGTGTAGGGGGTCGTGCTTGGGGTAGTGTTTTAGGGTTTAGGGTAGTACAGTGGTGTTTGTGTAGTGTAGGGGGTCGTGTTGGGGGTAGTGTTTTAGGGTTTAAGGCAGTGCAGTGGTGTTTGTGTAGTGAAGGGGGTTGTGCTGGGGGTAGATTTAGGGTAGTGCAGTAGTGTTTGGGTAGTGTAGGGGGTTGTGCTGGGGGTAGTGTTTTAGGGTTTAGGGTAGTACAGTGGTATTTGTGCAGTGTAGGGGATCGTGCTTGGGGTAGTGTTTTAGGGTTTAGGGTAGTGCAGTGGTGTTTGTGGAGTGTAGGGGGTCATGATGGGGGTAGATTTAGGGATTACGGTAGTACAGTGGTGTTTCTGTAGTGAAGGGGGTTGTGCTGGGGTAGATTTAGGGTTTAGGGAAGTGCAGTGGGGTTTGGGCAGTGTAGGAAGTCGTGCTGGTGGTAGTGTTTTAGTGTTTAGGGTAGTGCAGTGATGGGTGGGTAGTGTAGGGGGTTGGCCTGGGGTAGTGTTTAAGGGTTTAGGGTAGTGCAGTGGTGTTTGTGTAGTGTAGGGAGTTGTGCTGGGGGTAGTGTTTTAGGGTTTAGGGTAGTGCAGTGGTGTTTGTGTAGTGTAGGGGGTCGTGTTTTAGGGTTTAGGGTAGTTCAGTGGTGTTTGGGTAGTGTAGGGGGTCGTGCTGGGGGTAGTGTTTTTGGGTTTAGGGTAGTGCAGTTGTGTTTCGGTTGTGAAGGGGGTCATGCTGTTGAAGTGTTTTAGGGTAGTACAGTGGTGTTTGTGTAGTGTAGGGGGTCTTGCAAGGGGTCGTGTTTTAGGGTTTAGAGAAGTTCAGTGTTGTTTGAGCAGTGTAGGGGGTCGTGCTGGGGGTAGTGTTTAAGGGTTTAGGGCAGTGCAGTACAATGGTGTTTGGGTAGTGTAGGGGATCTTGCTGGGGGTAGTGTTTTACGGTTTAGGGCAGTGCAGTGGTGTTTGTGTAGTGTAGGGGGTCATGGTGCGGGTAGTATTTCAGGGTTTAGAGTAGTGCAGTGGTGTTTGGGTAGTGTAGGGGTTTGTGCAGGGGGTATATTTACGGTTTAGGGTAGTGCAGTGGTGTTCGGGTAGTGTATGGGGTCATGCTGGGGGTAGAGTTTTAGGGTTTAGGGTAGCACAGTGGTGTTTGTGTAGTGTAGTGGGTCATTCTGGGGGTAGTGATTTAGGGTTTAGGGTAGTGCAGTGGTATTTGGGTAGTGTGGGGGTCATGCTGGGGATAGTTTTAGGGTTGCGCAGTGGTGTTTGTGTAGTGTAGGGGTCGTGCTGGGGTAGTGTTTTAGTGTTTCGGGAAGCGCAGTGGTGTTCGGGTAGTGTATGGGGTCATGCTGGGGGTAGAGTTTTAGGGTTTAGGGTAGCACAGTGGTGTTTGCGTAGTGTAGAGGGTCATGCTGGGGGTAGTGATTTAGGGTTTAGGGTACTGCAGTGGTATTTGGGTAGTGTGGGGGTCATGCTGGGGATAGTTTTAGGGTTGCGCAGTGGTGTTTGTGTAGTGTAGGGGGTCGTGCTGGGGTAGTGTTTTAGTGTTTCGGGTAGTGCAGTGGTGTTCGGGTAGTGTAGGGGGTACTGCTGGGGGTAGTGGTTTAGGGTAGTGCAGTAGGGTAGAGCAGTTGTGTTTGGGTAGTGTAGGGGGTTGTGCTGGAGGTAGTGTTTAAGGGTTTAGGGTAGTGCAGTGGTTTTTGTGTAGTATAGGGGGTCGTGTTTTAGGGTTTAGGGTAGTCCAGTGGTCTTTGGGTAGTGTAGGCGGTCGTGCTGGGGGTAGTGTTTTGGGGTTTAGGGTAGAGCAGTTGTGTTTGGGTAGTGACGGGGGTCATGCTGGGGGTTGTGTTTTAGGGTTTAGGGTTGAACAGTGGTGTTTGTGTAGTGTAGGGGGTCGTGCTTGGGGTAGGATTTTAGAGTTTAGGGTAGTGCAGTGGTGTTTGTGTAGTGTAGGGGGTCATGCTGGGGGTAGATTTAGGGTTTTGGGTAGTACAGTGGTGTTTGTGTAGTGTAGGGGGTCGTGTTGGGGGTAGTGGTTTAGGGTTTAAGGCAGTGCAGTGGTGTTTGTGTAGTGAAGGGAATTGTGCTGGGGATAGATTTAGGGTAGTGCAGTGGTGTTTGGGTAGTGAAGGGGGACGTGCTGGGCTAGTGTTTAGGGTAGTACAGTAGTATTTGTGCAGTGTAGGGGGTCGTGCTAGGGGTAGTGTTTTAGTGTTTAGGGTAGTGGAGTGGTGGTTGTGTAATGTAGGGGGTCATGCTGGGAGTAGTGTTTTAGGGGGTAGTGATTTAAGGTTTAGGGTAGTGCAGTGGTGTTTTTATAGTGTAGGGGGTTGTGCGGGGGTAGTGTTTTAGGGTTTAGGGTAGTGCAGCGCTGTTTGTGTAGTGTATGGGGTCGTGTTTTAAGGTTTAGGGTAGTTCAGTGTTTGGGTAGTGTAGAGGGTCGTGCTGGGGGTAGTGTTTTTGGGTTTAGGGTAGTGCAGTTGTGTTTTGGTTGTGAAGGGGGTCATGCTGGGGAAGTGTTTTAGGGTAGTACAGTGGTGTTTGTGTAGTGTAGGGGGTCTTGCAAGGGGCCGTGTTTTAGGGTTTAGGGTAGTGCAGTGGTGTTTGAGCAGTGTAGGGGGTCGTGCTGGGGGTAGTGTTTTAGGGTTTAGGGCAGTGCAGTGGTGTTTGTGTAGTGTAGGGGGCAGTGCTGGGGTAGTGTTTTAGGGTTGAGGGTAGTGCAGTGGTGTTTGTGTAGTGTAGGGGGTAGTGTTTTAGGGTTTAGGGTAGTGCAGTGGTGTTTTTGTAGTATAGGGGGTCGTGCTGGGGGTAGTGTTTTAGGGTTTGGGGTAGTGCAGTGTTGTTTGGGTAGTGTAGGGGGTCGTGCTGGGGGTTGTGTTTTAGGGTTTAGGGTAGTCCAGTGGTCTTTGGGTAGTGTAGGCGGTCATGCTGGGGGTAGTGTTTTTGGGTTTAGGGTAGTGCAGTTGTGTTTGGGTAGTGAAGGGGTCGTGCTGGGGGTTGTGTTTTAGGGTTTAGGGTTGAACAGTGGTGTTTGTGTAGTGTAGGGGGTCGTGCTTGGGGTAGTGTTTTAGGGTTTAGGGTAGTACAGTGGTGTTTGTGTAGTGTAGGGGGTCGTGTTGGGGGTAGTGTTTTAGGGTTTAAGGCAGTGCAGTGGTGTTTGTGTAGTGAAGGGGGTTGTGCTGGGGGTAGATTTAGGGTAGTGCAGTGGTGTTTGGGTAGTGTAGGGGGTTGTGCTGGGGGTAGTGTTTTGGGGTTTAGGGTAGTACAGTGGTATTTGTGCAGTGTAGGGGATCGTGCATGGGGTAGTGTTTTAGGGTTTAGGGTAGTGCAGTGGTGTTTGTGGAGTGTAGGGGGTCATGATGGGGGTAGATTTAGGGATTACGGTAGTACAGTGGTGTTTCTGTAGTGAAGGGGGTTGTGCTGGGGTAGATTTAGGGTTTAGGGAAGTGCAGTGGGGTTTGGGCAGTGTAGGAAGTCGTGGTAGTGTTTTAGTGTTTAGGGTAGTGCAGTGATGTTTGGGTAGTGTAGGGGGTTGTGCTGGGGTAGTATTTAAGGGTTTAGGGTAGTGCAGTGGTGTTTGTGTAGTGTAGGGAGTTGTGCTGGGGGTAGTGTTTTAGGGTTTAGGGTAGTGCAGTGGTGTTTGTGTAGTGTAGGCGGGCGTGTTTTAGGGTTTAGGTTAGTTCAGTGGTGTTTGGGTAGTGTAGGGGGTCGTGCTGGGGGTAGTGTTTTTGGGTTTAGGGTAGTGCAGTTGTGTTTCGGTTGTGAAGGGGGTCATGCTGTTGAAGTGTTTTAGGGTAGTACAGTGGTGTTTGTGTAGTGTACGGGGTCTTGCAAGGGGTAGTGTTTTAGGGTTTAGAGAAGTTCAGTGGTGTTTGAGCAGTGTAGGGGGTCGTGCTGGGGGTAGTGTTTAAGGGTTTAGGGCAGTGCAGTACAATGGTGTTTGGGTAGTGTAGGGGGTCTTGCTGGGGGTAGTGTTTTACGGTTTAGGGCAGTGCAGTGGTGTTTGTGTAGTGTAGGGGGTCATGGTGCGGGTAGTATTTCAGGGTTTAGAGTAGTGCAGTGGTGTTTGGGTAGTGTAGGGGTTTGTGCAGGGGGTATATTTACGGTTTAGGGTAGTGCAGTGGTGTTCGGGTAGTGTATGGGGTCATGCTGGGTGTAGAGTTTTAGGGTTTTGGGTAGCACAGTGGTGTTTGTGTAGTGTAGTGGGTCATTCTGGGGGTAGTGATTTAGGGTTTAGGGTAGTGCAGTGGTATTTGGGTAGTGTGGGGGTCATGCTGGGGATAGTTTTAGGGTTGCGCAGTGGTGTTTGTGTAGTGTAGGGGTCGTGCTGGGGTAGTGTTTTAGTGTTTCGGGAAGTGCAGTGGGGTTTGGGCAGTGTAGGAAGTCGTGCTGGTGGTAGTGTTTTAGTGTTTAGGGTAGTGCAGTGATGTTTGGGTAGTGTAGGGGGTTGTGCTGGGGTAGTGTTTAAGGGTTTAGGGTAGTGCAGTGGTGTTTGTGTAGTGTAGGGGGTCGTGTTTTAGGGTTTAGGGTAGTTCAGTGGTGTTTGGGTAGTGTAGGGGGTCGTGCTGGGGGTAGTGTTTTGGGGTTTAGGGTAGTGCAGTTGTGTTTCGGTTGTGAAGGGGGTCATGCTGTTGAAGTGTTTTAGGGTAGTACAGTGGTGTTTGTGTAGTGTAGGGGGTCTTGCAAGGGGTCGTGTTTTAGGGTTTAGAGAAGTTCAGTGGTGTTTGAGCAGTGTAGGGGGTCGTGCTGGGGGTAGTGTTTAAGGGTTTAGGGCAGTGCAGTACAATGGTGTTTGGGTAGTGTAGGGGGTCTTGCTGGGGGTAGTGTTTTACGGTTTAGGGCAGTGCAGTGGTGTTTGTGTAGTGTAGGGGGTCATGGTGCGGGTAGTATTTCAGGGTTTAGAGTAGTGCAGTGGTGTTTGGGTAGTGTAGGGGTTTGTGCAGGGGGTATATTTACGGTTTAGGGTAGTGCAGTGGTGTTCGGGTAGTGTATGGGGTCATGCTGGGGGTAGAGTTTTAGGGTTTAGGGTAGCACAGTGGTGTTTGTGTTGTGTAGTGGGTCATTCTGGGGGTAGTGATTTAGGGTTTAGGGTAGTGCAGTGGTATTTGGGTAGTGTGGGGGTCATGCTGGGGATAGTTTTAGGGTTGCGCAGTGGTGTTTGTGTAGTGTAGGGGTCGTGCTGGGGTAGTGTTTTAGTGTTTCGGGAAGCGCAGTGGTGTTCGGGTAGTGTATGGGGTCATGCTGGGGGTAGAGTTTTAGGGTTTAGGGTAGCACAGTGGTGTTTGCGTAGTGTAGAGGGTCATGCTGGGGGTAGTGATTTAGGGTTTAGGGTACTGCAGTGGTATTTGGGTAGTGTGGGGGTCATGCTGGGGATAGATTTAGGGTTGCGCAGTGGTGTTTGTCTAGTGTAGGGGGTCGTGCTGGGGTAGTGTTTTAGTGTTTCGGGTAGTGCAGTGGTGTTCGGGTAGTGTAGGGGTTACTGCTGGGGGTAGTGGTTTAGGGTAGTGCAGTAGGGTAGAGCAGTTGTGTTTGGGTAGTGTAGGTTGAACTGCTGGGGTTTGTGTTTTAGGGTTTAGGGTAGTGTTGTGGTGTTTGTGTAGTGTAGGGGTCATGCTGGGGGTAGTGATTTAGGGTTTAGGGTAGGGTAGTGCTGTTTGTGTAGGGTAGGGGGTACTGCTGGGGGTAGTGTTTTAGGGTTTAGGGTAGTGCAGTGGTGTTTGTGTAGTGTAGGAGGTAGTGCTGGTTATACTGTTTTAGGGTTTAAGGTAGTGAAGTGGTGTTTGGGGAGTGTAGAGCGTAGTGCTGGGGGTAGTGTTTTTGGGTTGAGGGTAGTGCAGTGATGTTTGTGTAGTGTAGGGGGTAGTGTTTTAGGGTTTAGGTTAGTACAGTGGTATTTGTGCAGTGTAGGGTGTTGTGCTTGGGGTTGTGTTTTAGGGTTTAGGGTAGTGCAGTGGTGTTTTTGTAGTGTAGGGGGTCGTACTGGGGTAGTGTTTTAGGGTTTACGGTAGTGCAACGCTGTTTGTGTAGTGTATGGGGTCGTGTTTTAATGTTTAGGGTAGTTCAGTGGTGTTTGGGTAGTGTAGGGGGTCGTGCTGGGGGTAGTGTTTTTTGGTTTAGGGTAGTGCAGTTGTGTTTCGGTTGTGAAGGGGGTCATGCTGGGGAAGAGTTTTAGGGTAGTACAGTTGTGTTTGTGTAGTGTAGGGTGTCTTGCAAGGGGTCGTGTTTTAGGGTTTAGGGTAGTGCTGTGGTATTTGAGCAGTGTAGGGGGTCGTGCTGGGGGTAGTGTTTTAGGGTTTAGGGCAGTGCAGTGGTGTTTGTGTGGTGTAGGGGGCAGTGCTGGGGTAGTGTTTTAGGGTTGAGGGTAGTGCAGTGGTGTTTGTGTAGTGTAGGGGGTAGTGTTTTAGGGTTTAGGGTAGTGCAGTGGTGTTTTTGTAGTATAGGGGGTCGTGCTGGGGGTAGTGTTTTAGGGTTTAGGGTAGTGCAGTGTTGTTTGGGTAGTGTAGGGGGTTGTGCTGGGGTACTGTTTTAGGGTTTAGAGTAGTGTAGTGGTGTTTGTGTAGTGTGGGGGGTCGTGCTGGTGGTAGTTGTGAGAAGTTGGCCTGGTATATGCTGTTCACTAGTTCTAGTGACCACCTTGTACCATGCCAAGCAACCCTTATGGTGTGGTTGTAAGTCAACCTTTTTGGACTAGCTGCCCTAGTGGTAGCGTAGGCTAAGCAGTCTTTGAGGCTAAACTCGTGATGCGTGTTAAGCAAGCTGTTTTACCAATAGTAACCCCCTTTTATACCAATGAAAGGACACCACACAGATATATATTCAAAATATATATGTATTTATTTCTCAAAGTAACCCCTAGTCTCTTTATGAGCACAGGAGCACAAATCGTCAAACAAGATTATCACAGAATACACAGAAGTTGCACTTTATATGGATAGGCCCTGGTGGCCACTCGAACCATATACTAAAATAGTGGTATAAGTACCACGAACAGAAAAGGGAAAAGGCCTAGGGCCTCTAGAATCGCTGGGCCTACAAGGAGCTAACGTCAGTTAGTGACCAGGAGGTCCACGGGTGGCGTGTGCAGAGCAAATAGTCACACGCGGGCTCCCATAGGTTTCAATGGGTGCGTAAAAAGTACAAAGTTACTGCAAAAGGAATCTTCCGGATGACCTAGGAACTTAAGATTTGGAACACAGGCACTAGAGATGTATTACTACACATGGGCACCGGAGTACCAGCTTTACCTCACCCACAGGAAGCGGGTGCATAGGCCTCAAAGTGCGTCGGGTTTCTTCTATCTGTTCCGTTGAGCCTGGGACAAAGATGCTGCAGGCGGTCGGTCGGGAAGAGATGCAGTGGATCCAAGAGTGGATCGGAGATGTTGAAGACCTGTAAGCAGAGGGGACAGTGTTCACAGTCACTAGCCAGTGACCAGCGTGGCACCAGGTGGGTACCAGGCGATGTCGGGTGCAAACAGGTGATGAGGGGTAGCTTGTCTCCGCAGCCACGTGGTCCCTGAAGGTTGACGACGTCCAGGAGTCGGCTCACGAGCTGTCCCACGCAGGCTCTCGCTGTCGGCGGTGTCGGCGACTTGATCGAAGCAAACAAGCCTTGGCAAAAGCAATTGCAGGAGGATTCGGAAATCAGCTGTTGGTTCTGACCAGCAAGGTCAGAGGGATTGCTCCTTTGGTGTGGAGCAAGGGCCAGTCTGGAGCAACCAGACCAGCGGTGTTTGTCGTAGATTTCGTCGCCAAGATGGCCACTAGCCAGCGGGCCAGCAACCGGTTAGGCGCGTCGAGTGGCAAAATGCAGAAGGGCCCCACGCAGATCGTGGAGATGCTGGAGGGCTCACCTTTGGTGCAGATGCTGCTCGAGGGTTGGGCTTCTCAGGACCCAAAGCACAACTTGGAGGGAGCCTCGGTTGTTGCACTGGTCAGCTTGTCGTAGTCGTTCCAAGATGGCTGGCTCCACGTGTCTCGGTGCCTCCACGGGTCTCCTCTTTTCAGGGACTGTGGATCGGGCGGTGAGAGGTCTGGAGGTCCAGGTCTTGTCAGTCTCTGGGCTCGGGCTCCGGCGGGAGGCGGCGGCAAAGCAGACGGTGATTCGCTGGATGGTGCTTGCGTTAGCAAGGTGGTCACTCCCTGACCACAGGGGAGATTTTCTTCAGTCTTCTGTGCAGCAGAATGTCGAAGTTCCCGTCTTCTTCTTAGTTTCAAGTTGATTCCAGGATGTCTGAAGTCTTAGGACACAGCTCCTACCTTTAAGCGGATTCTAGGGGCCGGACTACCTGCTAGGTCCCTCCCTATGGGTGGGACCAGGAAGGGGGGTGGTTACACCCCCAATCCTTTGTCCAGCTCGCCCCAGGCCCGGGACTGGTGTGCCCCAGGACCGGTTTGAACTGGCATATGCACCGAGGCTCCTTGTGAGCCACAGGCATGTCTGGTTTCTTTCAAGCCCTACCTGACCAATACACAAAATCCTGTCTGGGGTGGTGCACGCACCTCCCCTGGCAGGAAACCCTTTGTCCACACCTCCCAAGCTGGAAGGACTCCCAGCAGCAGGAGGGCAGACTTGTGTCTGTGGTGGCAGCATCCATTTTGTGGAGCTGAGGCTATGTCTGATTTTACCCGGGTTTCAGGCACTGTACATGTCGTGTCCCTCTAGAAGGGTGGAATGCTAACCCCGTCGCCAGAATTGGCGAGGGGTTAGTATTCCAATTCGTATGACACCTTACTCGACATGTTTTGATAAAGCCAAACCAAAGATAGCATTTAACCGCGAGGTTCATAATGCACTTAAGAGTATATGGTATGACGATATCTGGAAACAGTAGAAGGAAGTTGTTCCGACCACTGCAGACAGGCTCAGCTCATGCCAGAGCACCATCTCACATGGAACCAAGCACTCTGCCTTCAGGATTGTTAAGGCCTGCCATAGGAGTGACTTATAGGTTACCAGGTGTCCCATTTAAGGTTAGGTATAGGTATACTACACCTAAGTAAGAGGTGATTACACCAACTTACCCCAGCTGAGTGATCAGCCAGTTGTGTCAGATTGTTAGGCCAAGCCTGGGGTGGCATAATACATGCTGCAGCCCCTGGCAGGCCTTGGGTACACCAATGCCCTGGGTACCTAGTGTACACTGGTACAGGGGCTGACAGGGTGATCCACTTCCAATTGGTTATGCACCTAGGGTGCATAGTTTTAATTTAGTAGAGAGAACAGCAGGCTGGGGGTCTGATTGGCAGGCCCACAGCCTCAATATGTCAAAAACCAGTGAAGCAAAAAGCAAAAATTTGGGGTGACCATAGGATAGCAGACCCTACTCTCCTACACAACCCCCCCCCAAACGCTGGGACATTAAACTAGCCTTGACCAGTCTCGTCTTCATGTCCTAAGTGGAAGTACCTGGAGAGACCATCTGCATTCCCATGGTCAGTACCTGGCCGGTGCTCCACTGTAAAGTCCATCCCCTGTAGGGAAATGGACCACCTAAGCAGTTTGGGGTTTTCACCCTTCATCTGATTTAGCCACAAGAGGGGCTTATGGTCGGTCTGAATCTTGAAGTGAGTGCCAAACAAGTATGGCCTCAGCTTCTTCAGGGCCCACACCACAGCAAAGGCCTCCCTCTCAATAGCTGACCAATTCTTCTCTCTGGGGGTCAACCTTCTGCTAATAAAAGCAATGGGTTGGTCTTGACCATCTACATTAAGTTGTGACAGCACAGCTCCCACACCCAACTCAGAAGCATCTGTTTGGACAATAAACTCTTTGGAGTAGTCAGGACTTTTCAGGATAGGTGCAGAGCACATGGCCTCCTTCAGGTCATCAAATGCCTTTTGACAGCTTACTGTCCACTGAACCTTTTTGGGCATCTTCTTGGATGTCAGATCATTAAGAGGAGTCACAATGGACCCATAGTTCTTAACAAACTTCCTGTAATACCCAGTCAAGCCCAAGAAAGCTCGAACTTGAGTCTGGGTGGTTGGAGGGGACCAATCCTTGATGGACTGTATCTTACTCTCCAGTGGTTGAACTTGGCCCCCACCTACAAGGTGGCCCAAATACACAACCTTACTCTGCCCTATCTGGCACTTAGTAGCCTTGATAGTGAGGCCTGCCCTTTGCAGAGCCTCAAGAGCCTTCTTCAGGTGGATCAGGTGATCCTCCCAGGTGGAACTAAAGACAGCAATGTCATCAAGATATGCTGCGCAAAAGTCATCCAACCCAGTAAGGACTTGGTTCACCAGCCTTTGGAAGGTGGCAGGTGCATTCTTCAGACCAAAGGGCATCACCACAAACTGATAATGCCCACCTGGGGTTGAGAATGCTGTTTTGGCCTTAGACTCCTCAGCTAATCTGATTTGCCAATAGCCAGCTGTCAAGTCAAATGTGCTCAAAAACTTTGCAGAAGCTAGTTTGTCTATGAGCTCATCTGCCCTTGGAATAGGGTGTGCATCTGTCCTGGTGACAGCATTGAGTCCTCTGTAGTCCACACAGAACCTCATCTCTCTCTTGCCATCTTTGGTGTGAGGTTTGGGGACCAGAACCACTGGGCTAGCCCAGGGGCTCTCTGAGGGTTCAATGACACCTAATTCCAGCATTTTATGTACCTCAGCCTTTATACAGTCCCTGACGTGGTCAGGTTGTCTGTAAAGTTTGTTCTTTACAGGCAGACTGTCACCAGTGTCCACAACATGGGTACACCAGTCAGTTTGACTAGGTATCAAGGAAAACATATGTGAAAATGATTGTAGAACCTGTCTACATTCAGTCTGCTGATGGGCAGTGAGGTTGCCTCCAAGGGTCACTCCTTCAACTGAGCCATCTTCAGGGTTCTGAGACAACAGGTCTGGGAGAGGGTCACTCTCTTCCTCCTGTCCCTCATCTGTAGCCATGAGCAAGCCCATGTCTGCCCTGTCAACATATGCTTTAAGCCTGTTAACATGGAGTACCCTGTGGGGACTCCTGGGAGTTCCTAGGTCCACCAAGTAGGTGACCTCTCCCTTCTTTTCCAGGATTGTATGGGGTCCAGACCATTTGTCTTGGAGTGCTGCTGGGGCCACTGGCTCCAACACCCATACCTTCTGTCCTGGCTGATACTCAACCAAGACAGCCTTTTGGTCATGCCAAGCTTTCTGTAAGGCCTGGCTTGCCTCAAGGTTTTTAGATGCCTTCTCCATATACTCAGCCATCCTGGAGCGGAGACCAAGTACATAGTCCACTATGTCTAGCTTAGGCTTTTTGAGAGGTAACTCCCATCCTTCCTTCACCAAACACAGTGGGCCTCTCACAGGGTGCCCAAACAACAATTCAAAGGGGCTGTAGCCAACTCCTTTTTGTGGGACCTCTCTGTAAGCAAACAGAAGGCAGGGTAGAAGGATATCCCATCTTCGCCTGAGCTTTTCAGGTAATCCTTTGATCATACCCTTTAGGGTCTTGTTGAATCTCTCAACAAGCCCATTGCATTGTGGGTGATAAGGGGTGGTGAACTTGTAGTTGACACCACATTCCTTCCACATAGCTGTCAAGTATCCTGACATAAAGTTGGTACCTCTGTCAGATACTACCTCCTTAGGAAACCCCACTCTGGAGAATACTCCCAGCAGGGCCCTGGCCACAACAGGAGCTGTAGTGGTCCTAAGGGGAATTGCCTCTGGATACCTGGTGGCATGATCCACTACCACCAGTATAAATCTGTGCCCAGATGCAGTGGGAGGATCCATGGGACCCACTATGTCTATTCCCACTCTTTCAAAGGGGACCCCCACCACAGGTAGTGGTATCAGGGGGGCCTTTGTTGTGCCACCTGATTTGCCACTGGCTTGGCAGGTAACACAGGAGCGACAAAACTCCTTTGTATCTTCATTCATATGAGGCCAGTGAAAGTGAGGGACAAGTCTGTCCCAGGTCTTATTCTGGCCTAGGTGTCCTGCTAAAGGAATGTCATGGGCCAAGGTAAGAAGGAAGCCCCTAAATTGCAGAGGTATGACCAACCTCCTGGTTGCACCAGGCTTGGGGTCTCTAGCCTCTGAATAAAGGAGCCCTTCATCCCAATACACTTTATGGGTACCTTGAGCATTCCCAGCAGCCTCAGCAGCAGCCAGCTGTCTGAGGGGTTCAAGAGAGGGACAGGATAACTGAGCCTGCCTCAAGTCAGCCCTTGAAGGTCCCCCTGTCCCCAGAAACTCAACCTGATCAGGTTCAAGCTCTTCAGGGACAGTTCCTTCAGGGTCCTCTAGATCAGCTTCCTGGGAAGGCTGATCATCACTCTGAGGCAGGGGGGAAGGCACAGCCTTGACCCTCCTGTTCTTCTTCTTGGTAGGTACTTGGTCCATTGTTCCAGGATCCAAGACCTGAGGTTCAGTGAGGCACTTTTTGGCCTGTGACCTGGTCACAGCAAGGACATGTGATGATATACCTAACATCTCTGCATGAGTCCTGTACTCCACTTCTGACCATAGAGAACTCTCTAGGTCATTGCCCAACAAACATTCTACTGGGAGGTCTGCACTAACCACAACCCTTTTGAGGCCAGTTACCCCTCCCCATGAGAAGTTAACAACTGCCACACTATGTGAAGTAGTGGCATTGCTGGCATTGGTCACCAGGTAGTTCTCACCTGGTATGTACTGTCCAGGGTCCACAAAGCCTGGTGTCACCATAGTGACACTGGCACATGTGTCCCTGTAGGCTTGAGCCACTTTGTCATTAATTAAAGGAGTCTGTCTGTACTTGCCCAGGTTACTGGGGCTCACAGTCAGGGACAAATCAATGTCCCCATCACAGATCAAGACTGCCTGTGTAAGGGTTCTGTCTAAGTCAGAATCTCCTTCAGTTCCCATAGTGATTCCCACTACACCCTTTGTCTGGGGACCAACACTGCTAACAGTAGTACTGGGAGCAGGTGCCTTAGGGGCAACAGTGTTGGGGGCTCCACCCTTTTTGCAATCACTAGTCCAGTGAGTTGTATTTTTACAATGATTGCACCAGGGTTTCTTCTGACCTTCTTTCTTCTTCTTGGACTGTTGGGACCCACCCTCCTTAGCAGTAGTTTGGGGCCCTGTTGAAGACTTCTGGTCTTTAGGTTTCTGATCTCCACCCTTTTGGTCTGTTTTCTTCTGATCACCCCCTTGGCCCTGGTTCTGGTTCTTTTGCTTAACCCTGGTTCTGACCCATTTGTCTGCCTTCTTTCCCAATTCTTGGGGAGAGGTCAGATCAGAGTCAACCAAGTGTTGATGCAGTTGCTGGTTTTGACAGTTATTTAAAATCTGTTCTCTCATCATCAAATTATACAATCCTGTAAAATCAGATACCTTACTTCCCAGCAACCAACCCTCCAAAGCCTTAGTGGCACATTCAATGTATTCAGACCAGTCCTGAGTCTGTGTCTTTTGGGTGTCTCTGAACATTAACCTGTACTGCTCAGTGGTTAAGCCTAACCCATCAACTAGAACACTCTTCAGGACTCTGTAGTTTCTGACATCCTCTTCTCTAACAGTGAGGAGTCTGTCTCTGCCTCTTCCTTCAAAGGAGAGCCAGAGGATTGCTGCCCACTGATCTTCAGGAACCTGCTGCACTTTGCAGGCTCTCTCAAGAGCAGTTATCCACTTGTGGATGTCATCCCCACTTTTGTAGGGGGGCACAACCTTAGACAGGTTTCTATTGTCGAAAACCCTATCTTTGTCCTTAGGGACAATGCTGCCACCAGTGGGTATAGACCCACTCTCTTTATGCTGTCTAGCCTTGCTAAGTTTCTCTTCCATCAGGGCTACTTCTAGCTCCTGCTTCCTGATCCTCAGCTGGGCCTCTTGCATCTTGGCCTCATGTTCCCTCCTCTGAGGGGTGGTCATCCTTCTCCTGGAGTGACCTTGAGAGCCTCTAGAGCCATGGGAAGCATTGGAGTCACCTGAGCGATTCCTTTGCCTTCCCAGCCCTGTGTTAAGTCCACTGGGGAGATCCAGTGGGTTGAACCCACTGTCAGTCCCCAATAGCCTTGGTTTAGCTGGGCCAAGTATAACACTTGGCACTGGGCTAGTTCTCCCTTCATCCTCACTACTGTCAGTATCCTTTTCACTCTCATCCTCTGTGGTAGGCATCCCATCTAAGGGGTGACTATTGGGAAGGGGTACTTCAGTGGCATCTTTAGAAGGGGGGCCTCCTGTTCCTGTCCCTAAGGGGGCTAACTGGGAAGCTTTCTTGAGTGCTCTCTGATTCTCATCATTCTGTAAGAGCTCTCTGAGCTCAGCAGAGTTTGGGTTCTTGGGCTGTTTAAGGCCTCTAAGAGTTGCCAAATGCCTGAGCTCATTCTGATTAAGGGTAGCAAAGCTGGATGGTGCCCTCTGGGGGTCACTCTCAACAGAGATGGGTACAGTGGACCCCTCTGCCCCGGCCATTGCTCTTAAGTGTGGGTGGATGTGTTGCAATCTACCTACACTTGGGTTTACCTACTAAACCTATCTAGTAGTTGTAGTCAGGGTGTGCTACTCCCTTTGCTCTACAACAACTAAGTTCAGTAGAACTTATGTATATCTAATCTTGTTTTATATGTACCTACAGGTACCTATGTGATCTTTCAATTGGTAACCAAGAGATTACAATGGTAAAACACAGCAAGCTCAAATCCAACCGCTGCTCACCAATGTGAGAAGTTGGCCTGGTATATGCTGTTCACTAGTTCTAGTGACCACCTTGTACCATGCCAAGCAACCCTTATGGTGTGGTTGTAAGTCAACCTTTTTGGACTAGCTGCCCTAGTGGTAGCGTAGGCTAAGCAGTCTTTGAGGCTAAACTCGTGATGCGTGTTAAGCAAGCTGTTTTACCAATAGTAACCCCCTTTTATACCAATGAAAGGACACCACACAGATATATATTCAAAATATATATGTATTTATTTCTCAAAGTAACCCCTAGTCTCTTTATGAGCACAGGAGCACAAATCGTCAAACAAGATTATCACAGAATACACAGAAGTTGCACTTTATATGGATAGGCCCTGGTGGCCACTCGAACCATATACTAAAATAGTGGTATAAGTACCACGAACAGAAAAGGGAAAAGGCCTAGGGCCTCTAGAATCGCTGGGCCTACAAGGAGCTAACGTCAGTTAGTGACCAGGAGGTCCACGGGTGGCGTGTGCAGAGCAAATAGTCACACGCGGGCTCCCATAGGTTTCAATGGGTGCGTAAAAAGTACAAAGTTACTGCAAAAGGAATCTTCCGGATGACCTAGGAACTTAAGATTTGGAACACAGGCACTAGAGATGTATTACTACACATGGGCACCGGAGTACCAGCTTTACCTCACCCACAGGAAGCGGGTGCATAGGCCTCAAAGTGCGTCGGGTTTCTTCTATCTGTTCCGTTGAGCCTGGGACAAAGATGCTGCAGGCGGTCGGTCGGGAAGAGATGCAGTGGATCCAAGAGTGGATCGGAGATGTTGAAGACCTGTAAGCAGAGGGGACAGTGTTCACAGTCACTAGCCAGTGACCAGCGTGGCACCAGGTGGGTACCAGGCGATGTCGGGTGCAAACAGGTGATGAGGGGTAGCTTGTCTCCGCAGCCACGTGGTCCCTGAAGGTCGACGACGTCCAGGAGTCGGCTCACGAGCTGTCCCACGCAGGCTCTCGCTGTCGGCGGTGTCGGCGACTTGATCGAAGCAAACAAGCCTTGGCAAAAGCAATTGCAGGAGGATTCGGAAATCAGCTGTTGGTTCTGACCAGCAAGGTCAGAGGGATTGCTCCTTTGGTGTGGAGCAAGGGCCAGTCTGGAGCAACCAGACCAGCGGTGTTTGTCGTAGATTTCGTCGCCAAGATGGCCACTAGCCAGCGGGCCAGCAACCGGTTAGGCGCGTCGAGTGGCAAAATGCAGAAGGGCCCCACGCAGATCGTGGAGATGCTGGAGGGCTCACCTTTGGTGCAGATGCTGCTCGAGGGTTGGGCTTCTCAGGACCCAAAGCACAACTTGGAGGGAGCCTCGGTTGTTGCACTGGTCAGCTTGTCGTAGTCGTTCCAAGATGGCTGGCTCCACGTGTCTCGGTGCCTCCACGGGTCTCCTCTTTTCAGGGACTGTGGATCGGGCGGTGAGAGGTCTGGAGGTCCAGGTCTTGTCAGTCTCTGGGCTCGGGCTCCGGCGGGAGGCGGCGGCAAAGCAGACGGTGATTCGCTGGATGGTGCTTGCGTTAGCAAGGTGGTCACTCCCTGACCACAGGGGAGATTTTCTTCAGTCTTCTGTGCAGCAGAATGTCGAAGTTCCCGTCTTCTTCTTAGTTTCAAGTTGATTCCAGGATGTCTGAAGTCTTAGGACACAGCTCCTACCTTTAAGCGGATTCTAGGGGCCGGACTACCTGCTAGGTCCCTCCCTATGGGTGGGACCAGGAAGGGGGGTGGTTACACCCCCAATCCTTTGTCCAGCTCGCCCCAGGCCCGGGACTGGTGTGCCCCAGGACCGGTTTGAACTGGCATATGCACCGAGGCTCCTTGTGAGCCACAGGCATGTCTGGTTTCTTTCAAGCCCTACCTGACCAATACACAAAATCCTGTCTGGGGTGGTGCACGCACCTCCCCTGGCAGGAAACCCTTTGTCCACACCTCCCAAGCTGGAAGGACTCCCAGCAGCAGGAGGGCAGACTTGTGTCTGTGGTGGCAGCATCCATTTTGTGGAGCTGAGGCTATGTCTGATTTTACCCGGGTTTCAGGCACTGTACATGTCGTGTCCCTCTAGAAGGGTGGAATGCTAACCCCGTCGCCAGAATTGGCGAGGGGTTAGTATTCCAATTCGTATGACACCTTACTCGACATGTTTTGATAAAGCCAAACCAAAGATAGCATTTAACCGCGAGGTTCATAATGCACTTAAGAGTATATGGTATGACGATATCTGGAAACAGTAGAAGGAAGTTGTTCCGACCACTGCAGACAGGCTCAGCTCATGCCAGAGCACCATCTCACATGGAACCAAGCACTCTGCCTTCAGGATTGTTAAGGCCTGCCATAGGAGTGACTTATAGGTTACCAGGTGTCCCATTTAAGGTTAGGTATAGGTATACTACACCTAAGTAAGAGGTGATTACACCAACTTACCCCAGCTGAGTGATCAGCCAGTTGTGTCAGATTGTTAGGCCAAGCCTGGGGTGGCATAATACATGCTGCAGCCCCTGGCAGGCCTTGGGTACACCAATGCCCTGGGTACCTAGTGTACACTGGTACAGGGGCTGACAGGGTGATCCACTTCCAATTGGTTATGCACCTAGGGTGCATAGTTTTAATTTAGTAGAGAGAACAGCAGGCTGGGGGTCTGATTGGCAGGCCCACAGCCTCAATATGTCAAAAACCAGTGAAGCAAAAAGCAAAAATTTGGGGTGACCATAGGATAGCAGACCCTACTCTCCTACAGTAGTGTTTTAGGGTTTAGGGTAGTGCAGTGGTGTTTGGGTAGTGTATGGGGGTCGTGCTGTGGGCAGTGTTTTTGAGTTTAGGATAGTGCAGTTGTGTTTTGGTAGTGAAGGGGGTCGTGCTGGGGATATATTTAGGGTTTAGGGTAGTGCAGTGGTGTTTGTGTTGTGAGGGGGTCATGCTGGGGGTAGTGTTTTAGGGTTTAGGGTTGTACAGTAGTGTTTGCATAGTGTAGGGGGTCATGTTGGATGTAGTGTTTTAGGGTTTAGGGTAGTGCAGTGGTGTTTGTGTAGTGTAGAGGAGAGAGTTTTAGGATTTAGGATAGTGCAGTGGTGTTTGTGTAGTGTAGGGGGTCATACTGGGGTAGTATTTAGGGTTTAGGGTAGTGCAGTGGTGTTTTAGTAGTGTAGGGGGTTGTGTTTTAGGGTTTGGGTAGTCCAATGGTCTTTGGGTAGTTTAGTCCGTCGTGCTGGGGGTAGTGTTTTTGGGTTTAGGGTACTGCAGTTGTGTTTGGGTAGTGAAGGGGTCGTGCTGGGGGTTGGGTTTTAGGGTTTAGGGTTGAACAGTGGTGTTTGTGTAGTGTAGGGGGTCGTGCTTGGGGTAGTGTTTTAGGGTTTAGGGTAGTACAGTGGTGTTTGTGTAGTGTAGGGGGTCGTGTTGGGGGTAGTGTTTTAGGGTTTAAGGCAGTGCAGTGGTGTTTGTGTAGTGAAGGGGGTTGTGCTGGGGGTAGATTTAGGGTAGTGCAGTGGTGTTTGGGTAGTGAAGGGGGTCGTGCTGGGGGTAGTGTTTTAGGGTTTAAGGTACTACAGTGGTATTTGTGCAGTGTAGGGGATCGTGCTTGGGGTAGTGTTTTAGGGTTTAGGATAGTGCAGTGGTGTTTGTGGAGTGTAGGGGGTCATTATGGGGGTTGATTTAGGGTTTACGGTAGTACAGTGGTGTTTGTGTAGTGAAGGAGGTTGTGCTGGGGTAGATTTAGGGTTTAGGGTAGTGCACTGGGGTTTGGCAGTGTAGGAAGTCGTGCTGGTGGTAGTGTTTTAGTGTTTAGGGTAGTGCAGTGATGTTTGGGTAGTGTAGGGGGTTGTGCTGGGGGTAGTGTTTAAGGCTTTAAGGTAGTGCAGTGGTGTGTTGTGTAGTGTAGGGAGTCGTGCTGGGGGTAGTGTTTTAGGGTTTAGGGTAGTGCAGTGGTGTTTGTGTAGTGTAGGGGTAGTGATTTAAGGTTTAGGGTAGTGCAGTGGTGTTTTTGTAGTGTAGGGGGTCGTGCTGGGGTAGTGTTTTAGGGTTTAGGGTAGTGCAACGCTTTTTGTGTAGTGAATGGGGTCGTGTTTTAGGGTTTAGGGTAGTTCAGTGGTGTTTGGGTAGTGTAGGGGGTTGTGCTGGGGGTAGTGTTTTTGGGTTTAGGGTAGTGCAGTTGTGTTTCGGTTGTGAAGGGGGTGATGCTGGGGAAGTGTTTTAGGGTAGTACAGTGGTGTTTGAGCAGTGTAGGGGGTCATGCTGGGGGTAGTGTTTAAGGGTTTAGGGCAGTGCAGTACAATGGTGTTTGGGTAGTGTAGGGGGTCTTGCTGGGGGTAGTGTTTTACGGTTTAGGGCAGTGCAGTGGTGTTTGTGTAGTGTAGGGGTCATGCTGCAGGTAGTATTTCAGGGTTTAGAGTAGTGCAGTGGTGTTGGGTAGTGTAGGGGATTGTGCAGGGGGTGTATTTACGGTTTAGGGTAGTGCAGTGGTGTTCGGGTAGTGTAGGGGGTCATGTTGGGGTAGTGTTTTAGTGTTTAGGGATACTGTAGTGGTGTTCGTGTAGTGTAATGGGTCATGCTGCGGGAAGTGCCTTAGGGTTTAGGGAATCGCAGTGGTGTTCGGGTAGTGTATGGGGTCATGCTGGGGGTAGAGTTTTAGGTTTTAGGGTAGTGCAGTGGTATTTGGGTAGTGTGGGGGTCATGCTCGGGATAGTTTTAGGGTTGCGCAGTGGTGTTTGTGTAGTGTAGGGGGTCGTGCTGGGGTAGTGTTTTAGTGTTTCGGGTAGTGCAGCGGTGTTCGGGTAGTGTAGGGGGTACTTCTGGGGGTAGTGGTTTAGGGTAGTGCAGTAGGGTAGAGCAGTTGTGTTTGGGTAGTGTAGGTTGAACTGCTGGGGTTTGTGTTTTAGGGTTTAGGGTAGTGTTGTGGTGTTTGTGTAGTGTAGGGGGACATGCTGGGGGTGATGATTTAGGGTTTAGGGTAGCGTAGTGCTGTTTTTGTAGGGTAGGGGGTACTGCTGGGGGTAGTGTTTTAGGGTTTAGGGTAGTGCAGTGGTGTTTGTGTAGTGTAGGGGGTAGTGCTGGGGATACTGTTTTAGGGTTTCAGGTAGTGAAGTGGTGTTTGGGGAGTGTAGGGCGTAGTGCTGGGGGTAGTGTTTTTGGGTTGAGGGTAGTGCAGTGATGTTTGTGTAGTGTAGGGGGTCATGCTGGGGATAGTTTTAGGGTTGCGCAGTGGTGTTTGTGAAGTGTAGCGGGTCATGCTGGGGGTAGTGATTTAGGGTTTAGGGTAGTGCAGTGGTATTTGGGTAGTGTGGGGGTCATGCTGGGGATAGTTTTAGGGTTGCGCAGTGGTGTTTGTGTAGTGTAGGGGGTCGTGCTGGGGTAGTGTTTTAGTGTTTCGGGTAGTGCAGCGGTGTTCGGGTAGTGTAGGGGGTTCTGCTGGGGGTAGTGGTTTAGGGTAGTGCAGTAGGGTACAGCAGTTGTGTTTGGGTAGTGTAGGTTGAACTGCTGGGGTTTGTGTTTTAGGGTTTAGGGTAGTGTCGTGGTGTTTGTGTAGTGTAGGGGGACATGCTGGGGGTGATGATTTAGGGTTTAGGGTAGTGTAGTGCTGTTTTTGTAGGGTAGGGGGTACTGCTGGGGGTAGTGTTTTAGGGTTTAGGGTAGTGCAGTGGTGTTTGTGTAGTGTAGGGGGTAATGCTGGGGATACTGTTTTAGGGTTTAAGGTAGTGAAGTGGTGTTTGGGGAGTGTAGGGCGTAGTGCTGGGGGTAGTGTTTTTGGGTTGAGGGTAGTGCAGTGATGTTTGTGTAGTGTAGGGGGTAGTGTTTTAGGGTTTAGGGTAGTACAGTGGTATTTGTGCAGTGTAGGGTGTTGTGCTTGGGGTAGTGTTTTAGGGTTTAGGGTAGTGCAGTGGTGTTTGTGTAGTGTAGGGGTCATGCTGGGGGTAGATTTAGGGTTTAGGGTAGTACAGTGGTGTTTGTGTAGTGAAGGGGGTTATGCTGGGGGTAGATTTAGTTTTTAGGGTAGTGCAGAGGTGTTTGGGTAGTGTAGGAAGTCGTGCTGGTGGTAGTGTTTTAGTGTTTAGGGTAGTGCAGTGATGTTTGGGTAGTGTAGGGGGTTGTGCTGGAGGTAGTGTTTAAGGGTTTAGGGTAGTGCAGTGGTGTTTGTGTAGTTTAGGGGTCGTGCTGGGAGTAGTGTTTTAGGGTTTCGGGTAGTGCAGTGGTGTTTGTGTAGTGTAGAGGGTAGCGTTTTAGGGTTTAGGATAGTGCAGTGGTGTTTGTGTTGTGTAGGGGGTCATACTGGGGGTAGTATTTAGGGTTTAGGGTAGTGCAGTGGTGTTTGTGTAGTATAGGGGGTCGTGTTTTAGGGTTTAGGGTAATCTAGTGGTCTTTGGGTAGTGTAGGCGGTCGTGCTGGGGGTAGTGTTTTTTGGTTTAGGGTAGTGCAGTTGTGTTTGGGTAGTGAAGGGGGTCGTGCTGGGGGTTGTGTTTTAGGGTTTAGGGTTGAACAGTGGTGTTTGTGTAGTGTAGGGGGTCATGCTGGGGGTAGATTTAGGGTTTAGGGTAGTACAGTGGTGTTTGTGTAGTGTAGGGGGTCGTGTTGGGGTAGTGTTTTAGGGTTTAAGGCAGTGCAGTGGTTTTTGTGTAGTGTAGGGGGTTGTGCTGGGGGTAGATTTAGGGTAGTGCAGTAGTGTTTGGGTAGTGAAGGGGGACATGCTGGGCTAGTGTTTAGGGTAGTACAGTGGTATTTGTGCAGTGTAGGGGGTCGTGCTTGGGGTAGTGTTTTAGGGTTTAGGATAGTGCAGTGGTGTTTTTATAGTGTAGGGGGTCGTACTGGGGGTAGTGTTTTAGGGTTTAGGGTAGTGCAACGCTGTTTGTGTAGTGTATGGGGTCGTGTTTTAATGTTTAGGGTAGTTCAGTGGTGTTTGGGTAGTGTAGGGGGTCGTGCTGGGGGTAGTGTTTTTGGGTTTAGGGTAGTGCAGTTGTGTTTCGGTTGTGAAGGGGGTCATGCTGGGGAAGTGTTTTAGGGTAATACAGTGGTGTTTGTGTAGTGTAGGGGGTCTTGTAAGGGGTCGTGTTTGAGGGTTTAGGGTAGTGCAGTCGTGTTTGAGCAGTGTAGGGGTCGTGCTGGGGGTAGTGTTTAAGGGTTTAGGGCAGTGCAGTACAGTGGTGTTGTGGTAGTGTAGGGGGTCTTGCTGGGGGTAGTGTTTTAGGGTTTAGGGCAGTGCAGTGGTGTTTGTGTAGTGTAGGGCGTCATGCTGCAGGTAGTATTTCAGGGTTACCACAGTAGTGCAGTGGTGTTTGGGTAGTGTAGGGGTTTGTGCAGGGGGTATATTTAGAGTTTAGGAGAGTGCAGCGGTGTTCGGTAGTGTAGGGGGTCATGTTGGGGGTAGTGTTTTAGGGTTTAGGGCAGTGCAGTGGTGTTTGTGTAGTGTAGTGGGTCATGCTGGGGGTAGATTTAGGGTTTAGGGTAGTGCAGTGGTGTTTGGGTAGTGTGGGGGTCGTGCTGGGGATAGTTTTAGGGTTTAGGGTTGCGCAGTGGTGTTTGTGTAGTGTAGGGGGTCATGCTGGGGGTAGATTTAGGGTTTAGGGTAGTACAGTGGTGTTTGTGTAGTGTAGGGGGTCGTGTTGGGGGTAGTGTTTTAGGGTTTAAGGCAGTGCGGTGGTGTTTGTGTAGTGAAGGGGGTTGTGCTGGGGTAGATTTAGGGTAGTTCAGTGGTGTTTAGGTAGTGAAGGGGACATGCTGGGCTAGTGTTTAGGGTAGTACAGTGGTATTTGTGCAGTGTAGGGGGTCATGCTTGGGGTAGTGTTTTAGGGTTTAGGGTAGTGCAGTGGTGGTTGTGTAGTGTAGGGGGTCATGCTGGGGGTAGTGTTTTAGGGTTTAGGGTAGTGCAGTGGTGTTTGTGTAGTATAGGGGTTAGTGATTTAAGGTTTAGGGTAGTGCAGTGGTGTTTTTGTAGTGTAGGGGGTCGTACTGGGGATAGTGTTTTAGGGTTTAGGGTAGTGCAACGCTGTTTGTGTAGTGTATGGGATCGTGTTTTAAGGTTTAGGGTAGTTCAGTGGTGTTTGAGTAGTGTAGGGGGTCGTGCTGGGGGTAGTGTTTTGGGGTTTAGGGTAGTGCAGTTGTGTTTCAAATGTGAAGGGGGTCATGCTGGGGAAGTGTTTTTGGGTAGTACAGTGGTGTTTGTGTAGTGTAGGAGGTCTTGCAAGGGGTCGTGTTTTAGGGTTTAGGGTAGTGCAGTGGTGTTTGAGCAGTGTAGGGGGTCGTGCTGGGGGTAGTGTTTAAGGGTTTAGGGCAGTGCAGTACAGTGGTGTTGTGGTAGTGTAGGGGGTCTTGCTGGGGGTAGTGTTTTAGGGTATAGGGCAGTGCAGTGGTGTTTGTGTAGTGTAGGGGTCATGCTGCGGGTAGTATTTCAGGGTTTAGCGTAGTGCAGTGGTGTTTGTGTAGTGAAGAGGGTCACGCTGGGAGTAGTGTTTTAGCGTTTAAGGCAGTGCAGTGGTGTTTGTGTAGTGAAGGGGGTCATGCTGGGGGTAGTGTTTTAGGGTTCAGGGTAGTGCAGTGGTGTTTGAGTAGTCTAGGGGGTTGTGCTGGGGGTAGTGTTTTTGGGTTTAGGGTAGTGCAGTTGTGTTTCGGTTGTGAAGGCGGTCATGCTGGAGAAGTGTTTTAGGGTAGTACAGTGGTGTTTGTGTAGTGTAGGGGGTCTTGCAAGGGGGTAGTGTTTAAGGGTTTAGGGTAGTGCAGTGGTGTTTGAGCAGTGTAGGGGGTCGTGCTGGGGGTAGTGTTTAAGGGTTTAGGGCAGTGCAGTACAGTGGTGTTGTGGTAGTGTAGGGGGTCTTGCTGGGGGTAGTGTTTTAGGGTTTAGGGTAGTGCAGTGGTGTTTGTGTAGTGTAGGGCGTCATGCTGCAGGTAGTATTTCAGGGTTACCACAGTAGTGCAGTGGTGTTTGGGTAGTGTAGGGGTTTGTGCAGGGGGCATATTTAGAGTTTAGGGTAGTGCAGCGGTATTCGGTAGTGTAGGGGGTCATGTTGGTGGTAGTGTTTTAGGGTTTAGGGCAGCGCAGTGGTGTTTGTGTAGTGTAGTGGGTCATGCTGGGGGTAGATTTAGGGTTTAGGGTAGTGCAGTGGTGTTTGGGTAGTGTGGGGGTCGTGCTGGGGATAGTTTTAGGGTTTAGGGTTGCGCAGTGGTGTTTGTGTAGTGTAGGGGGTCATGCTGGGGGTAGATTTAGGGTTTAGGGTAGTACAGTGGTGTTTTTGTAGTGTAGGGGGTCGTGTTGGGGGTAGCGTTTTAGGGTTTAAGGCAGTGCAGTGGTGTATGTGTAGTGAAGGGGATTGTGCTGGGGGTAGATTTAGGGTATTGCAGTGGTGTTTGGTTAGTGAAGGGGGACATGCTGGGCTAGTGTTTAGGGTTTAGGATAGTACAGTAGTATCTGTGCAGTTAGGGGATCGTGCTTGGGGTAGTGTTTTAGGGTTTAGGGTATTGCAGTGGTGGTTGTGTAGTGTAGGGGGTCATGCTGGTGGTAGTGTTTTAGGGTTTAGGGTAGTGAATTGGTGTTTGTGTAGTGTAGGGGGTAGTGATTTAAGGTTTAGGGTTGTGCAGTGGTGTTTTTGTAGTGTAGGGGGTCGTGCTGGGGGTAGTGTTTTATGGTTTAGGGTGGTGCAACGTTGTTTGTGTAGTGTATGGGGTTGTGTTTTAAGGTTTAGGGTAGTTCAGTGATGTTTGGGTAGTGTAGGGGGTCGTGCTGGGGGTAGTGTTTTTGGGTTTAGGGTAGTGCAGTTGTGTTTCGGTTGTGAAGGGGGTCATGCTGGGTAAGTGTTTTAGGGTAGTACAGTGGTGTTTGTGTAGTGTAGGGGATCTTGCAAGGGGTCGTGTTTTTGGGTTTAGGGTAGTGCAGTGGTGTTTGAGCAGTGTAGGGGGTCGTGCTGGGGGTAGTGTTTTAGGGTTTAGGGCAGTGCAGTGGTGTTTGTGTAGTGTAGGGGGTCATGCTGCAGTTAGTATTTCAGGGTCTAGAGTAGTGCAGTGGTGTTTGGGTAGTGTAGGGGTTTGTGCAGGGGGTATATTTAGGGTTTAGGGTAGTGCAGCGGTGTTCGGTAGTGTAGGGGGTCATGTTGTTGGTAGTGTTTTAGTGTTTAGGGTAGTGTAGTGGTGTTTGTGTAGTGTAATGGGTCATGCTGCGGGAAGTGCCTTAGGGTTTAGGGAAGCGCAGTGGTGTTCGGGTGGTGTATGGGGTCGTGCTGGGGGTAGATTTTTAGGGTAGCGCAGTGGTGTTTGTGTAGTGTAGTGGGTCATGCCGGGGGGAGATTTAGGGTTTAGGGTAGTGCAGTGGTGTTTGGGTAGTGTGGGGGTCATGCTGGGGATAGTTTTAGGGTTTAGGGTTGCGCAGTGATGTTTGTGTATTGTAGGGGTCGTGCTGGGGGTAGT
This sequence comes from Triturus cristatus, assembly GCF_964204655.1. NCBI lineage: Eukaryota > Metazoa > Chordata > Amphibia > Caudata > Salamandridae > Triturus > Triturus cristatus. The sequence goes on from NW_028187605.1 coordinate 65,670, forward strand.
GGTTTAGTGTTTCGGGTAGTGCAGTGGTGTTTGGGTAGTGTAGGGGTACTGCTGGGGGTAGTGGTTTAGGGTAGTGCAGTAGGGTAGTGCAGTGGTGTTTGTGTAGTATAGGGGGTCATGCTGGGGGTAGTGTTTTAGGGTTTAGGGTACTGCAGTTGTGTTTGGGTAGTGTAGGGGGTACTGCTGGGGTTAGTGTTTTAGGGTTTAGGGTAGTGTTGTGGTGTTTGTATAGTGTAGGGGGTCATGCTGGGGGTAGTGATTTAGGGTTTAGGGTAGTGCAGTGGTGTTTGTGTAGGGTAGGCGGTACTGCTGGGGGTAATGTTTTAGGGTTTAGGGTAGTGCAGTGGTGTTTTTGTAGTGTAGGGGGTAGTGCTAGGGATACTCTTTAAGGGTTTAAGGTAGTGAAGTGGTGTTTGGGTAGTGTAGGGCGTAGTGCTGGTGGTAGTGTTTAGGGTAGTGCAGTGATGTTTGGGTGGTGTAGGGGGTTGTGCTGGAGGTAGTATTTAAGGATTTAGGGTAGTGCAGTGGTGTTTGTGTAGTGTAGGGGGTTGTGTTTTAGGGTTTAGGGTAGTCCAGTGGTCTTTGGGGTAGTGTAGGCGGTCGTGCTGGGGGTAGTGTTTTTGGGTTTAGGGTAGTGCAGTTGTGTTTGGGTAGTGAAGGGGGTAGTGATTTAAGGTTTAGGGTAGTGCAGTGGTGTTTTTGTAGTGTAGGGGGTCGTGCTGGGGGTAGTGTTTTAGGGTTTAGGGTGGTGCAACGCTGTTTGTGTAGTGTATGGGGTTGTGTTTTAAGGTTTAGGGTAGTTCAGTGGTGTTTGGATAGTGTAGGGGGTCGTGCTGCGGGTAGTGTTTTTAGGTTTAGGGTAGTGCAGTTGTGTTTCGGGTGTGAAGGGGGTCATGCTGGGGAAGTGTTTTAGGGTAGTACAGTGGTGTTTGTGTAGTGTAGGGGGTCTTGCAAGGGGTCGTGTTTTAGGGTTTAGGGTAGTGCAGTGGTGTTTGAGCAGTGTAGGGGTCGTGCTGGGGGTAGTGTTTTAGGGTTTAGGGCAGTGCAGTGGTGTTTGTGTAGCGTAGGGGGTCATGCTGCAGGTAGTATTTCAGGGTCTAGAGTAGTGCAGTGTTGTTTGGGTAGTGTAGGGGTTTGTGCAGGGGTTATATTTAGGGTTTAGGGTAGTGCAGCGGTGTTCGGTAGTGTAGGGGGTCATGTTGGGGGTAGGGTTTTAGTGTTTAGGGTAGTGTAGTGGTGTTTGTGTAGTGTAATGGGTCATGCTGCGGGAAGTGCCTTAGGGTTTAGGGAAGCGCAGAGGTGTTCGGGTAGTGTATGGGGTCGTGCTGGGGGTAGTGTTTTAGGGTAACGCAGTGGTGTTTGTGTAGTGTAGTGGGTCATGCCGGGGGGAGATTTAGGGTTTAGGGTAGTGCAGTGGTGTTTGGGTAGTGTGGGGGTCATGCTGGGGATAGTTTTAGGGTTTAGGGTTGCGCAGTGGTGTTTGTGTATTGTAGGGGGTCGTGCTGGGGGTAGTGTTTTTAGGTTTAGGGTAGTGCAGTTGTGTTTCGGGTGTGAAGGGGGTCATGCTGGGGAAGTGTTTTAGGGTAGTACAGTGGTGTTTGTGTAGTGTAGGGGGTCTTGCAAGGGGTCGTGTTTTAGGGTTTAGGGTAGTGCAGTGGTGTTTGAGCAGTGTAGGGGTCGTGCTGGGGGTAGTGTTTTAGGGTTTAGGGCAGTGCAGTGGTGTTTGTGTAGTGTAGGGGGTCATGCTGCAGTTAGTATTTCAGGGTCTAGAGTAGTGCAGTGGTGTTTGGGTAGTGTAGGGGTTTGTGCAGGGGGTATATTTAGGGTTTAGGGTAGTGCAGCGGTGTTCGGTAGTGTAGGGGGTCATGTTGTTGGTAGTGTTTTAGTGTTTAGGGTAGTGTAGTGGTGTTTGTGTAGTGTAATGGGTCATGCTGCGGGAAGTGCCTTAGGGTTTAGGGAAGCGCAGTGGTGTTCGGGTGGTGTATGGGGTCGTGCTGGGGGTAGATTTTTAGGGTAGCGCAGTGGTGTTTGTGTAGTGTAGTGGGTCATGCCGGGGGGAGATTTAGGGTTTAGGGTAGTGCAGTGGTGTTTGGGTAGTGTGGGGGTCATGCTGGGGATAGTTTTAGGGTTTAGGGTTGCGCAGTGATGTTTGTGTATTGTAGGGGTCGTGCTGGGGGTAGTGGTTTAGTGTTTCGGGTAGTGCAGTGGTGTTTGGGTAGTGTAGGGGTACTGCTGGGGGTAGTGGTTTAGGGTAGTGCAGTAGGGTAGTGCAGTGGTGTTTGTGTAGTATAGGGGGTCATGCTGGGGGTAGTGTTTTAGGGTTTAGGGTACTGCAGTTGTGTTTGGGTAGTGTAGGGGGTACTGCTGGGGTTAGTGTTTTAGGGTTTAGGGTAGTGTTGTGGTGTTTGTATAGTGTAGGGGGTCATGCTGGGGGTAGTGATTTAGGGTTTAGGGTAGTGCAGTGGTGTTTGTGTAGGGTAGGCGGTACTGCTGGGGGTAATGTTTTAGGGTTTAGGGTAGTGCAGTGGTGTTTTTGTAGTGTAGGGGGTAGTGCTAGGGATACTCTTTAAGGGTTTAAGGTAGTGAAGTGGTGTTTGGGTAGTGTAGGGCGTAGTGCTGGTGGTAGTGTTTAGGGTAGTGCAGTGATGTTTGGGTGGTGTAGGGGGTTGTGCTGGAGGTAGTATTTAAGGATTTAGGGTAGTGCAGTGGTGTTTGTGTAGTGTAGGGGGTTGTGTTTTAGGGTTTAGGGTAGTCCAGTGGTCTTTGGGGTAGTGTAGGCGGTCGTGCTGGGGGTAGTGTTTTTGGGTTTAGGGTAGTGCAGTTGTGTTTGGGTAGTGAAGGGGGTAGTGATTTAAGGTTTAGGGTAGTGCAGTGGTGTTTTTGTAGTGTAGGGGGTCGTGCTGGGGGTAGTGTTTTAGGGTTTAGGGTGGTGCAACGCTGTTTGTGTAGTGTATGGGGTTGTGTTTTAAGGTTTAGGGTAGTTCAGTGGTGTTTGGATAGTGTAGGGGGTCGTGCTGCGGGTAGTGTTTTTAGGTTTAGGGTAGTGCAGTTGTGTTTCGGGTGTGAAGGGGGTCATGCTGGGGAAGTGTTTTAGGGTAGTACAGTGGTGTTTGTGTAGTGTAGGGGGTCTTGCAAGGGGTCGTGTTTTAGGGTTTAGGGTAGTGCAGTGGTGTTTGAGCAGTGTAGGGGTCGTGCTGGGGGTAGTGTTTTAGGGTTTAGGGCAGTGCAGTGGTGTTTGTGTAGCGTAGGGGGTCATGCTGCAGGTAGTATTTCAGGGTCTAGAGTAGTGCAGTGTTGTTTGGGTAGTGTAGGGGTTTGTGCAGGGGTTATATTTAGGGTTTAGGGTAGTGCAGCGGTGTTCGGTAGTGTAGGGCGTCATGTTGGGGGTAGGGTTTTAGTGTTTAGGGTAGTGTAGTGGTGTTTGTGTAGTGTAATGGGTCATGCTGCGGGAAGTGCCTTAGGGTTTAGGGAAGCGCAGAGGTGTTCGGGTAGTGTATGGGGTCGTGCTGGGGGTAGTGTTTTAGGGTAACGCAGTGGTGTTTGTGTAGTGTAGTGGGTCATGCCGGGGGGAGATTTAGGGTTTAGGGTAGTGCAGTGGTGTTTGGGTAGTGTGGGGGTCATGCTGGGGATAGTTTTAGGGTTTAGGGTTGCGCAGTGGTGTTTGTGTATTGTAGGGGGTCGTGCTGGGGGTAGTGTTTTTAGGTTTAGGGTAGTGCAGTTGTGTTTCGGGTGTGAAGGGGGTCATGCTGGGGAAGTGTTTTAGGGTAGTACAGTGGTGTTTGTGTAGTGTAGGGGGTCTTGCAAGGGGTCGTGTTTTAGGGTTTAGGGTAGTGCAGTGGTGTTTGAGCAGTGTAGGGGTCGTGCTGGGGGTAGTGTTTTAGGGTTTACGGCAGTGCAGTGGTGTTTGTGTAGCGTAGGGGGTCATGCTGCAGGTAGTATTTCAGGGTCTAGAGTAGTGCAGTGTTGTTTGGGTAGTGTAGGGGTTTGTGCAGGGGTTATATTTAGGGTTTAGGGTAGTGCAGCGGTGTTCGGTAGTGTAGGGGGTCATGTTGGGGGTAGGGTTTTAGTGTTTAGGGTAGTGTAGTGGTGTTTGTGTAGTGTAATGGGTCATGCTGCGGGAAGTGCCTTAGGGTTTAGGGAAGCGCAGAGGTGTTCGGGTAGTGTATGGGGTCGTGCTGGGGGTAGTGTTTTAGGGTAACGCAGTGGTGTTTGTGTAGTGTAGTGGGTCATGCCGGGGGGAGATTTAGGGTTTAGGGTAGTGCAGTGGTGTTTGGGTAGTGTGGGGGTCATGCTGGGGATAGTTTTAGGGTTTAGGGTTGCGCAGTGGTGTTTGTGTATTGTAGGGGGTCGTGCTGGGGGTAGTGGTTTAGTGTTTCGGGTAGTGCAGTGGGGTTTGGGTAGTGTAGGGGGTACTGCTGGGGGTTAGTGGTTTAGGGTAGTGCAGTAGGGTAGTGCAGTGGTGTTTGTGTAGTATAGGGGGTCATGCTGGGGGTAGTGTTTTAGGGTTTAGGGTAGTGCAGTGGTATTTGTGTAGTTTAGGGGGTCGTGTTTTAGGGTTTAGGGTAGTGCGGTGGTGGTTGTGTAGTGTAGGGGGGTCATGCTGGTTGTAGTGTTTAAGGATTTAGGGTAGTGCAGTGGTGTTTGTGTAGTGTAGGGGTCGTGCTAGGGGTAGTGTTTTAGGGTTTCGGTTAATGCAGTGGTGTTTCTGTAGTGTAGAGGGTAGAGTTTTATGGCTTAGGATAGTGCAGTGGTGTTTGTGTTGTGTAGGGGGTCATACTGGGGGTAATATTTAGGGTTTTGGGTAGTGCAGTGGTGTTTGTGTAATGTAGGGGGTCGTGTTTTAGGGTTTAGGGTAGTGCAGTGGTGGTTGTGTAGTGTAGGGGGTCATGCTGGTGGTAGTGTTTTAGGGTTTAGGGTAGTGAAGTGGTGTTTGTGTAGGGTAGGGGGTACTGCTGGGGGTAGTGTTTTAGGGTTTAGGGTAGTGCAGTGGTGTTTGTGTAGTGTAGGGGTTAGTGCTAGGGATACTGTTCAAGGGTTTAAGGTAGTGAAGTGGTGTTTGGGTAGTGTAGGGCGTAGTGCTGTGGGTAGTGTTTTAGGGTTTAGGGCAGTGCAGTGGTGTTTGGGTAGTGTAGGAAGTCGTGCTGGTGGTAGTGTTTAGGGTAGTGCAGTGATGTTTGGGTAGTGTAGGGGGTTGTGCTGGAGGTAGTATTTAAGGATTTAGGGTAGTGCAGTGGTGTTTGTGTAGTGTAGGGGTCGTGCTAGGGGTAGTGTTTTAGGGTTTCGGGTAATGCAGTGGTGTTTCTGTAGTGTAGAGGGTAGAGTTTTATGGTTTAGGATCGTGCAGTGGTGTTTGTGTTGTGTAGGGGGTCATACTGGGGGTAATATTTAGGGTTTTGGGTAGTGCAGTGGTGTTTGTGTAGTGTAGGGGGTGTTGTTTTAGGGTTTAGGGTAGTCCAGTGGTCTTTGGGTAGTATAGGCGGTCGTGCTGGGTGTAGTGTTTTTGGGTTTAGGGTAGTGCAGTTGTGTTTGGGTAGTGAAGGGGGTTGTGCTGGGTGTTGTGTTTTAGGTTTGAACAGTGGTGTTTGTGTAGTGTAGGGGGTCGTGCTTGGGGTAGGATTTTAGAGTTTAGGGTAGTGCAGTGGTGTTTGGGTAGTGTAGGGGCTCATGCTGGGGCTAGATTTAGGGTTTAGGGTAGTACAGTGTTGTTTGTGTAGTCTAGGGGGTCGTGTTGGGGGTAGTGTTTTAGGGTTTAAGGCAGTGCAGTGGTGTTTGTGTAGTGAAGGAGGTTGTGCTGGGGGTAGATTTAGGGTAGTGCAGTGGTGTTTGGGTAATGAAGGGGGACGTGCTGGGGGTAGTGTTTAGGGTTTAGGGTACTACAGTGGTATTTGTGCAGTGTAGGGGGTCGTGCTTGGGGTAGTGTTTTAGGGTTTAGGGTAGTGCAGCGGTGGTTGTGTAGTGTAGGGGGTCATGCTGGGGTAGATTTATGGTTTAGGGTAGTACAGTGTTGTTTGTGTAGTGAAGGGGTTGTGCTGGGGTAGATTTAGGGTTTGGGTAGTGCAGTGGTGTTTGGGTAGTGTAGGAAGTTGTGCTAGTGGTAGTGTTTTAGTGTTTAGGGTAGTGCAGTGATGTTTGGGTAGTGTAGGGGGTTGTGCTGGGGGTATTGTTTAAGGGTTTAGGTAGTGCAGTGGTGTTTGTGTAGTGTAGGGGGTCATGCTAGGGGTAGTGTTTTAGGGTTTAGGGTAGTGCAGTTGTGATTGTGTAGTGTAGGGGGTAGTGTTTTAGGGTTTAGGGTAATGCAGTGTTGTTTGGGTAGTGTAGAGGGTCGTGCTGGGGGTAGTGTTTTTGGGTTTAGGGTAGTGCAGTGGTGTTTGTTTAGTGTAGGGGTAGTGTTTTAGGGTTTAAGGTAGTGCAGTGGTGTTTGGGTAGTCATGTTGTCGTGCTGGGTGTAGAGTTTGAGGGTTTAGTGTAGTGCAGTGGTGTTTGTGTAGTGTAGGGGTCGTGCTGGTGGTAGTGTTTTAGGGTTTAGGGAAGTGCAGTGGTCTTTTTGTAGTGAAGGGGGTAGTGTTTTAGGGTTTAGGGTAGTGCAGTGGTGTTTGTGTAGTGTAGAGGGTCGTGCTGGGGGTAGTGTTTTAGGGTTTAGGGTAGTGCAGTGGTGTTTGTGTAGTGTAGGGGGTCTTGTTTTAGGGTTAAGGGTAGTGCAGTGGTGTTTGGGTAGTGTAGGGGGTCGTGCTGGGGGTAGTGTTTTTGGGTTTAGGATAGTGCAGTTATGTTTGGGTAGTGAATGGGGTCGTGCTGGAGGTAGTGTTTTAGGGTTTAGGGAAGTACAGTGGTGTTTGGCTACTTTAGGGGGTCGTGCTTGGGGTAGTGTTTTATGGTTTAGGGTAGAGCAGTGGTGTTTGTGTAGTGTAGGTGGTCATGCCGGTGGTTGATTTAGGGTTTAGGGTAGTGCAGTGGTGTTTGTGTAGTGTAGGGGGTCGTGCTGGTGTAGTCTTTTAGGGTATAAGGCAGTGCAGTGGTGTTTGTGTAGTGAAGGGGATCGTGCTGGGGTAGTGTTTTAGGGTTTACGGTAGTGCAGTGGTGTTTGTGTAGTGTAGGGGGTTGTGCTGGGTGTAGATTTAGGGTGATACAGTGGTGTTTGGGTAGTGTAGGGAGTCGTGCTGGTAGTACTGTTTTAGGGTTTAGGGTAGTGTAGTTATGTTTGGGTAGTGTAGGGTGTCGTGCTGGGGGTAGTGTTTTTGGGTTTAGGGTAGGGAAGTGGTGTTTGTGTAGTGTAGGGGGTCGTGCTTGGGGTAGCGTTTTGGGGTTTAGGGCGGTGCAGTACAGTGGTGTTGGGGTAGTGTAGGGGGTCTTGCTGGGGGTATTGTTTTAGGGTTTAGGACAGTGCAGTGGTGTTTGTGCAGTGTGGGGGTCATGCTGCGGGTTTTATTTCAGGGTTTAGGGTAGTGCAGTGGTGTTTGGGTAGTGTAGGGGTTTGTGCTGGGGTATATTTAGGGTTTATGGTAGTGTAGTGGTGTTTGTGTAGTGTACTGGGTCATGCTGCGGGAAGCGTCTTAGAGTTTAGGGAAGCGTAGTGGTGTTCGGGTAGTGTAAGGGGTCATGTTGGGGGTAGATATAGGGTTTAGGGTAGTGCAGTGGTGTTTGGGTAGTGTGGGGGTCATGCTGGAGATAGTTTTAGGGTTTAGGGTATCGCAGTGGTGTTTGTGTTGTGTAGGGTGTCGTGTTGGGGGTAGTGTTTTAGGGTTTCGTGTAGTGCAGTGGTGTTTGGGTAGTATAGGGGGTCTTGTTGGGGGTGGTTATTTAGGGTTTAGTGTAGTGCAGTGGTGTTTGTGTAGTGTAGGGGTACTACTGGGGTAGTGTTTTAGAGTTTAGGGTTGTGCAGTGGTGTTTGTGTAGTGTAGGGGTAGTGCTGGGGATATTGTTTTAGGGTTTAAGGTAGTGAAGTGGTGTTTGGGTAGTGTAGGGCGTAGGGCTGGGGTAGTGTTTTAGGGTTGAGGGTAGTGCAGTGGTGTTTGTGTAGTGTAGGGGGTAGTGTTTTAGGGTTTAGGGTAGTGCAGTAGTGTTTTTGTAGTATAGGGGTCGTGCTGGGGGTAGTGTTTTACCGGTTAGGGTAGTGCAGTGTTGTTTGGGTACTGTAGGGGGTCGTGCTGGGGTACTGTTTTAGGGTTTAGGGTAGTGCAGTGGTGTTTGTGAAGTGTAGGGAGTCGTGTTTTAGGGTTTAGGGTAGTGCAGTGGTGTTTGGGTAGTGTAGGGGGGTCGTGCTGTGGGTAGTGTTTTTGGGTTTAGGATAGTGCAGTTGTGTTTTGGTAGTGAAGGTGGTCGTGCTGGGGATAGATTTAGGGTTTAGGGTAGTGCATTGGTGTTTGTGTTGTGAGGGGGTCATGCTGGGGGTAGTGTTTTAGGGTGGTACAGTAGTGTTTGCATAGTGTAGGGGGTCATGTTGGCGGTAGTGTTTTAGGGTTTAGGGTAGTGCAGTAGTGTTTGTGTAGTGTAGAGGGTAGAGTTTTAGGGTTTAGGATAGTGCAGTGGTGTATGTGTAGTGTAGGGGGTCATGTTGGGGGTAGGGTTTTAGTGTTTAGGGTAGTGTAGTGGTGTTTGTGTAGTGTAATGGGTCATGCTGCGGGAAGTGCCTTAGGGTTTAGGGAAGCGCAGAGGTGTTCGGGTAGTGTATGGGGTCGTGCTGGGGGTAGTGTTTTAGGGTAACGCAGTGGTGTTTGTGTAGTGTAGTGGGTCATGCCGGGGGGAGATTTAGGGTTTAGGGTAGTGCAGTGGTGTTTGGGTAGTGTGGGGGTCATGCTGGGGATAGTTTTAGGGTTTAGGGTTGCGCAGTGGTGTTTGTGTATTGTAGGGGGTCGTGCTGGGGGTAGTGGTTTAGTGTTTCGGGTAGTGCAGTGGGGTTTGGGTAGTGTAGGGGGTACTGCTGGGGGTTAGTGGTTTAGGGTAGTGCAGTAGGGTAGTGCAGTGGTGTTTGTGTAGTATAGGGGGTCATGCTGGGGGTAGTGTTTTAGGGTTTAGGGTAGTGCAGTGGTATTTGTGTAGTTTAGGGGGTCGTGTTTTAGGGTTTAGGGTAGTGCGGTGGTGGTTGTGTAGTGTAGGGGGGTCATGCTGGTGGTAGTGTTTAAGGATTTAGGGTAGTGCAGTGGTGTTTGTGTAGTGTAGGGGTCGTGCTAGGGGTAGTGTTTTAGGGTTTCGGTTAATGCAGTGGTGTTTCTGTAGTGTAGAGGGTAGAGTTTTATGGCTTAGGATAGTGCAGTGGTGTTTGTGTTGTGTAGGGGGTCATACTGGGGTAATATTTAGGGTTTTGGGTAGTGCAGTGGTGTTTGTGTAGTGTAGGGGGTCGTGTTTTAGGGTTTAGTGTAGTGCAGTGGTGGTTGTGTAGTGTAGGGGGTCATGCTGGTGGTAGTGTTTTAGGGTTTAGGGTAGTGAAGTGGTGTTTGTGTAGGGTAGGGGGTACTGCTGGGGTAGTGTTTTAGGGTTTAGGGTAGTGCAGTGGTGTTTGTGTAGTGTAGGGGGTAGTGCTAGGGATACTGTTCAAGGGTTTAAGGTAGTGAAGTGGTGTTTGGGTAGTGTAGGGCGTAGTGCTGTGGGTAGTGTTTTAGGGTTTAGGGCAGTGCAGTGGTGTTTGGGTAGTGTAGGAAGTCGTGCTGGTGGTAGTGTTTAGGGTAGTGCAGTGATGTTTGGGTAGTGTAGGGGGTTGTGCTGGAGGTAGTATTTAAGGATTTAGGGTAGTGCAGTGGTGTTTGTGTAGTGTAGGGGTCGTGCTAGGGGTAGTGTTTTAGGGTTTCGGGTAATGCAGTGGTGTTTCTGTAGTGTAGAGGGTAGAGTTTTATGGTTTAGGATCGTGCAGTGGTGTAGGGGGTCATACTGGGGGTAATATTTAGGGTTTTGGGTAGTGCAGTGGTGTTTGTGTAGTGTAGGGGGTGTTGTTTTAGGGTTTAGGGTAGTCCAGTGGTCTTTGGGTAGTATAGGCGGTCGTGCTGGGTGTAGTGTTTTTGGGTTTAGGGTAGTGCAGTTGTGTTTGGGTAGTGAAGGGGGTTGTGCTGGGTGTTGTGTTTTAGGTTTGAACAGTGGTGTTTGTGTAGTGTAGGGGGTCGTGCTTGGGGTAGGATTTTAGAGTTTAGGGTAGTGCAGTGGTGTTTGGGTAGTGTAGGGGCTCATGCTGGGGCTAGATTTAGGGTTTAGGGTAGTACAGTGTTGTTTGTGTAGTCTAGGGGGTCGTGTTGGGGGTAGTGTTTTAGGGTTTAAGGCAGTGCAGTGGTGTTTGTGTAGTGAAGGAGGTTGTGCTGGGGGTAGATTTAGGGTAGTGCAGTGGTGTTTGGGTAATGAAGGGGGACGTGCTGGGGGTAGTGTTTAGGGTTTAGGGTACTACAGTGGTATTTGTGCAGTGTAGGGGGTCGTGCTTGGGGTAGTGTTTTAGGGTTTAGGGTAGTGCAGCGGTGGTTGTGTAGTGTAGGGGGTCATGCTGGGGTAGATTTATGGTTTAGGGTAGTACAGTGTTGTTTGTGTAGTGAAGGGGTTGTGCTGGGGTAGATTTAGGGTTTGGGTAGTGCAGTGGTGTTTGGGTAGTGTAGGAAGTTGTGCTAGTGGTAGTGTTTTAGTGTTTAGGGTAGTGCAGTGATGTTTGGGTAGTGTAGGGGGTTGTGCTGGGGGTATTGTTTAAGGGTTTAGGTAGTGCAGTGGTGTTTGTGTAGTGTAGGGGGTCATGCTAGGGGTAGTGTTTTAGGGTTTAGGGTAGTGCAGTTGTGATTGTGTAGTGTAGGGGGTAGTGTTTTAGGGTTTAGGGTAATGCAGTGTTGTTTGGGTAGTGTAGAGGGTCGTGCTGGGGGTAGTGTTTTTGGGTTTAGGGTAGTGCAGTGGTGTTTGTTTAGTGTAGGGGTAGTGTTTTAGGGTTTAGGTTAGTGCAGTGGTGTTTGGGTAGTCATGTTGTCGTGCTGGGTGTAGAGTTTGAGGGTTTAGTGTAGTGCAGTGGTGTTTGTGTAGTGTAGGGGTTGTGCTGGTGGTAGTGTTTTAGGGTTTAGGGAAGTGCAGTGGTCTTTTTGTAGTGAAGGGGGTAGTGTTTTAGGGTTTAGGGTAGTGCAGTGGTGTTTGTGTAGTGTAGAGGGTCGTGCTGGGGGTAGTGTTTTAGGGTTTAGGGTAGTGCAGTGGTGTTTGTGTAGTGTAGGGAGTCGTGTTTTAGGGTTTAGGGTAGTGCAGTGGTGTTTGGGTAGTGTAGGGGGGTCGTGCTGTGGGTAGTGTTTTTGGGTTTAGGATAGTGCAGTTGTGTTTTGGTAGTGAAGGTGGTCGTGCTGGGGATAGATTTAGGGTTTAGGGTAGTGCATTGGTGTTTGTGTTGTGAGGGGGTCATGCTGGGGGTAGTGTTTTAGGGTGGTACAGTAGTGTTTGCATAGTGTAGTGGGTCATGTTGGCGGTAGTGTTTTAGGGTTTAGGGTAGTGCAGTAGTGTTTGTGTAGTGTAGAGGGTAGAGTTTTAGGGTTTAGGATAGTGCAGTGGTGTATGTGTAGTGTAGGGGGTCATACTGGGGGTAGTATTTAGGGTTTAGGGTAGTGCAGTGGTGTTTGTGTAGTGTAGGGGGGCGTGTTTTAGGGTTTGGGTAGTCCAGTGGTCTTTGGGTAGTGTAGGCGGTCGTGCTGGGGGTAGTGTTTTTGGGTTTAGGGTAGTGCAGTTGTGTTTGGGTAGTGAAGGGGTAGTGCTGGGGGTTGTGTTGTAGGGTTTAGGGTTGAACAGTGGTGTTTGTGTAGTGTAGGGGGTCGTGTTTGGGGTAGTTGTTTAGGGTTTAGGGTAGAACAGTGGTGTTTGTGTAGTGTAGGGGGTCGTGTTGGGGGTAGTGTTTAAGGGTTTAAGGCAGTGCAGTGGTGTTTGTGTAGTGAAGGGGGTTGTGCTGGAGGTAGATTTAGGGTAGTGCAGTGGTGTTTGGGTAGTGAAGGGGGGTCGTGCTGGGGGTAGTACTTTAGGGTCTAGGGTAGTACAGTGGTATTTGTGAAGTGTAGGGGATCGTGCTTGGGGTAGTGTTTTAGGGTTTAGGGTAGTGCAGTGGTGTTTGTGGAGTGTTGGGGGTCATGAGGGGGGTAGATTTAGGGTTTACGGTAGTACAGTGGTGTTTGTGTAGTGAAGTGGGTTGTGCTGGGGTAGATTTAGGGTTTAGGGTAGTGCAGTGGTGTTTGGGCAGTGTAGAAATTCGTGCTGGCGGTAGTGTTTTAGTGTTTAGGGTAGTGCAGTGATGTTTGGGTAGTGTAGGGGGTTGTGCTGGGGGTAGTGTTTAAGGGTTTAGAGTAGTGCAGTGGTGTTTGTGTAGTGTAGGGAGCCGTGCTGGGGGTAGTGTTTTAGGGTTTAGGGTAGTGCAGTGGTGTTTTTGTAGTGTAGGGGGTCATGCTGGGGTAGTGTTTTAGGGTTTAGGGTAGTGCAACGCTGTTTGTGTAGTGTATGGGGTCGTGTTTTCGGGTTTATGGTAGTTCAGTGGTGTTTGGGTAGTGTAGGGGGTCGTGCTGGGGGTAGTGTTTTTGGGTTTAGAGTAGTGCAGTTGTGTTTCGGTTGTGAAGGGCGTCATGCTGGAGAAGTGTTTTAGGGTAGTACAGTGGTGTTTGTGTAGTGTAGGGTGTCTTGCAATGGGTCATGTTTTAGGGTTTAGAGTAGTGCAGTGGTGTTTGAGCAGTGTAGGGGGTCATGCTGTGGGTAGTGTTTAAGGGTTTAGGGCAGTGCAGTACAATGGTCTTTGGGTAGTGTAGGGGGTCTTGCTGGGGGTAGTGTTTTAGGGTTTAGGGCAATGCAGTCGTGTTTGTGTAGTGTAGGGGGTCATGCTACGGGTAGTATTTCAGGGTTTAGAGTAGTGCAGTGGTGTTTGGGTAGTGTAGGGGTTTGTGCAGGGGGTATATTTACGGTTTAGGGTAGTGCAGTGGTGTTCGGGTAGTGTAGGGGGTCATGTTGGGGGTAGTGTTTTAGTGTTTAGGGATACTGTAGTGGTGTTTGTGTAGTGTAATGGGTCATGCTGCGGGAAGTGCCTTAGGGTTTAGGGAAGCAAAGTGGTGTTCGGGTAGTATATGGGGTCGTGCTGGGGGTAGTGTTTTATTGTTTAGGGTAGCACAGTGGTGTTTGAGTAGTGTAGTGGTTCATGCTGGGGTAGATGTATTGTTTAGGTTAGTGCAGTGGTGTTTGGGTAGTGTGGGGGTCGTGCTGGGGATAGTTTTAGGGTTGCACAGTGGTGTTTGTGTAGTGTAGGGGGTCGTGCTGGGGTAGTGTTTTAGTGTTTCGGGTAGTGCAGTGGTGTTCGGGTAGTGTAGGGGGTACTGCTGGGGGTAGTGGTTTAGGGTAGTGCAGTAGGGTAGTGCAGTTGTGTTTGGGTAGTGTAGGTTGTACTGCTGGGGTTAGTGTTTTAGGGTTTAGGGTAGTGTTGTGGTGTTTGTGTAGTGTAGGGGGTCATGCTGGGGGTAGTGATGTATGGTTTAGGGTAGTGAAGTGCTGTTTGTGTAGGGTAGGGGGTACTGCTGGGGGTAGTCTTTTAGGGTTTAGGGTAGTGCAGCGGTGTTTGTGTAGAGTAGAGGGTAGTGCTGGGGATACTGTTTTAGGGTTTAAGGTAGTGAAGTGGTGTTTGGGTAGTGTAGGGCGTAGTGCTGGGGGTAGTGTTTTTGGGTTTAGGGTAGTGCAGTGGTGTTTGTGTAGTGTAGGGGGTAGTGTTTTAGGGTTTAGGGTAGTACAGTGGTATTTGTGCAGTGTAGGGCGTAGTGCTGGGGGTAGTGTTTTTGGGTTGAGGGTAGTACAGTGGTGTTTGTGTAGTGTAGGGGGTCATGCTGGGGGTAGATTTAGGGTTAAGGGTAGTACAGTGGTGTTTGTGTAGTGAAGGGGGTTATGCCCGGGGTAGATTCAGGGTTTAGGGTAGTGCAGAGGTGTTTGGGTAGTGTAGGAAGTCGTGCTGGTGGTAGTGTTTTAGTGTTTATGGTAGTGCAGTGATGTTTGGGTAGTGTAGGGGGTTGTGCTGGAGGTAGTGTTTAAGGGTTTAGGGTAGTGCAGTGGTGTTTGTGTAGTGTAGGGGTCGTGCTGGGGGTAGTGTTTTAGGGTTTTGGGTAGTGCAGTGGTGTTTGTGTAGTGTAGAGGGTAAAGTTTTAGGGTTTAGGATAGTGCAGTGGTGTTTGTGTTGTGTAGGTGGTCATACTGGGGGTAGTATTTAGGGTTTAGGGTAGTGCAGTGGTGTTTTTGTAGTATAGGGGGTCGTGTTTTAGGGTTTAGGGTAGTCCAGTGGTCTTTGGGTAGTGTAGGCGGTCGTGCTGGGGGTAGTGTTTTTGGGTTTAGGGTAGTGCAGTTGTGTTTGGGTAGCGAAGGGGGTCGTGCTGGGGGTTGGGTTTTAGGGTTGAACAGTGATGTTTGTGTAGTGTAGGGGTCGTGCTTCGGGTAGGATTTTAGAGTTTAGGGTAGTGCAGTGGTGTTTGTGTAGTGTAGGGGGTCATGCTGGGGGTAGATTTAGGGTTTAGTGTAGTAGAGTGGTGTTTGTGTAGTGTAGGGGATTGTGCTGGGGCTAGATTTAGGGTATTGCAGTGGTGTTTGGTTAGTGAAGGGGGACGTGCTGGGCTAGTGTTTAGGGTTTAGGGTAGTACAGTGGTATTTGTGCAGTTAGGGGATCGTGTTTGGGGTAGTGTTTTAGGGTGTAGGGTAGTGCAGTGGTGGTTGTGTAGTGTAGGGGTTCATGCTGGGGGTAGTGTTTTAGGGTTTAGGGTAGTGAAGTGGTGTTTGTGTAGTGTAGGGGGTATTGATTTAAGGTTTAGGGTAGTTCAGTGGTGTGTGGGTAGTGTAGGGGGTCGTGCTGGGGGTAGTGTTTTTGGGTTTAGGGTAGTGCAGTGGTGGTTGCGTAGTGTAGGGGGTCGTGTTGGGTGTAGCGTTTTAGGGTTTAAGGCAGTGCAGTGGTGTATGTGTAGTGAAGCGGATTGTGCTGGGGGTAGATTTAGGGTATTGCAGTGGTGTTTGGTTAGTGAAGGGGGACGTGCTGGGCTAGTGTTTAGGGTTTAAGGTAGTGCAGTGGTGTTTTTGTAGTGTAGGCGGTCGTGCTGGGGGTAGTGTTTTTGGGTTTAGGGTAGTGCAGTTGTGTTTGGGTAGCGAAGGGGGTCGTGCTGGGGGTTGTGTTTTAGGGTTGAACAGTGGTGTTTGTGTAGTGTAGGGGGTCGTGCTTGGGGTAGGATTTTAGAGTTTAGGGTAGTGCAGTGGTGTTTGTGTAGTGTAGGGGGTCATGCTGGGGTAGATTTAGGGTTTAGGGTAGTACAGTGGTGTTTGTGTAGTGTAGGGGTTCGTGTTGGGGTAGAGTTTTAGGGTTTAAGGCAGTGCACTGGTGTATGTGTAGTGAAGGGGATTGTGCTGGGGTAGATTTAGGGTATTGCAGTGGTGTTTGGTTAGTGAAGGGGACGTGCTGGGCTAGTGTTTAGGGTTTAGGGTAGTACAGTGGTATTTGTGCAGTTAGAGGATCATGCTTGGGGTAGTGTTTTAGGGTTTAGGGTAGTGCAGTGGTGGTTGTGTAGTGTAGGGGGTCATGCTGGGGGTAGTGTTTTAGGGTTTAGGGTAGTGAAGTGGTGTTTGTGTAGTGTAGGGGGTCGTGCTGGGGATAGTGTTTTAGGGTTTAGGGTGGTGCAACGCTGTTTGTGTAGTGTATGGGGTTGTGTTTTAAGGTTTAGGGTAGTTCAGTGGTGTTTGGGTAGTGTAGGGGGTCATGCTGGGGGTAGTGTTTTTGGGTTTAGGGTAGTGCAGTGGTGGTTGTGTAGTGTAGGGGGTCGTGTTGGGGGTAGCGTTTTAGGGTTTAAGGCAGTGCATTGGTGTATGTGTAGTGAAGGGGATTGTGCTGGGGGTAGATTTAGGGTATTGCAGTGGTGTTTGGTTAGTGAAGGGGGACGTGCTGGGCTAGTGTTTAGGGTTTAGGGTAGTGCAGTGGTGTTTTTGTAGTGTAGGGGGTCGTGCTGGGGGTAGTGTTTTAGGGTTTAGGGTGGTACAGTAGTGTTTGCATAGTGTAGGGGGTAATGTTGGAGGTAGTGTTTTAGGGTTTAGGGTAGTGCAGTGGTGTTTGGGTAGTGTAGGGGGGTCGTGCTGGGGGTAGTGTTTTATGGTTTAGGGTGGTGCAACGCTGTTTGTGTAGTGTATGGGGTTGTGTTTTAAGGTTTAGGGTAGTTCAGTGGTGTTTGGGTAGTGTAGGGGGTCGTGCTGGGGGTAGTGTTTTTGGGTTTAGGGTAGTGCAGTTGTGTTTCAGTTGTGAAGGGGGTCATGCTGGGGAAATGTTTTAGGGTAGTACAGTGGTGTTTGTGTAGTGTAGGGGGTCTTGCAAGGGGTCGTGTTTGAGGGTTTAGGGTAGTGCAGTCGCGTTTGAGCAGTGTAGGGGGTCGTGCTGGGGGTAGTGTTTAAGGGTTTAGGGTAGTGCAGTACAGTGGTGTTGTGGTAGTGTAGGGGGTCTTGCTGGGGGTAGTGTTTTAGGGTTTAGGGCAGTGCAGTGGTGTTTGTGTAGTATAGGGCGTCATGCTGCAGGTAGTATTTCAGGGTTACCACAGTAGTGCAGTGGTGTTTGGGTAGTGTAAGGGTTTGTGCAGGGGGCATATTTAGAGTTTAGGGTAGTGCAGCGGTGTTCGGTAGTGTAGGGGGTCATGTTGGTGGTAGTGTTTTAGGGTTTAGGGCAGCGCAGTGGTGTTTGTGTAGTGTAGGGGGTCATGCTGGGGGTAGATTTAGGGTTTAGAGTAGTGCAGTGGTGTTTGGGTAGTGTGGGGGTCGTGCTGGGAATAGTTTTAGGGTTTAGTGTTGCGCAGTGGTGTTTGTGTAGTGTAGGGGGTCATGCTGGGGGTAGATTTAGGGTTTAGGGTAGTACAGTGGTGTTTGTGTAGTGTAGGGGTTCGTGTTGGGGGTAGTGTTTTATTGTTTAAGGCAGTGCAGTGGTGTATGTGTAGTGAAGGGGATTGTGCTGGGGGTAGATTTAGGGTATTGCAGTGGTGTGTGGTTAGTGAAGGGGGACATGCTGGGCTAGTGTTTAGGGTTTAGGGTAGTACAGTGGTATTTGTGCAGTTAGGGGATCGTGCTTGGGGTAGTGTTTTAGGGTTTAGGGTATTGCAGTGGTGGTTGTGTAGTGTAGGGGGTCATGCTGGTGGTAGTGTTTTAGGGTTTAGGGTAGTGAAGTGGTGTTTGTGTAGTGTAGGGGGTAGTGATTTAAGGTTTAGGTTAGTGCAGTGGTGTTTTTGTAGTGTAGGGGGTCGTGCTGGGGGTAGTGTTTTATGGTTTAGGGTGGTGCAACGCTGTTTGTGTAGTGTATGGGGTTGTGTTTTAAGGTTTAGGGTAGTTCAGTGGTGTTTGGGTAGTGTTGGGGGTCGTGCTGGGGGTAGTGTTTTTAGGTTTAGGGTAGTGCAGTTGTGTTTCGGTTGTGAAGGGGGTCATGCTGGGTAAGTGTTTTAGGGTAGTACAGTGGTGTTTGTGTAGTGTAGGGGGTCTTGCAAGGGGTCGTGTTTTAGGGTTTAGCGTAGTGCAGTGGTGTTTGAGCAGTGTAGGGGGTCGTGCTGGGGGTAGTGTTTTAGGGTTTAGGGCAGTGCAGTGGTGTTTGTGTAGTGTAGGGGGTCATGCTGCAGGTAGTATTTCAGGGTCTAGAGTAGTGCAGTGGTGTTTGGGTAGTGTAGGGGTTTGTGCAGGGGGTATATTTAGGGTTTAGGGTAGTGTGGCAGTGTTCGGTAGTTTAGGGGGTCATGTTGGGGGTAGTGTTTTAGTGTTTAGGGTAGTGTAGTGGTGTTTGTGTAGTGTAATGGGTCATGCTGCGGGAAGTGCCTTAGGGTTTAGGGAAGCGCAGTGGTGTTCGGGTAGTGTATGGGGTCGTGCTGGGGGTAGTGTTTTAGGGTAGCGCAGTGGTGTTTGTGTAGTGTAGTGGGTCATGCCGGGGGGAGATTTAGGGATTAGGGTAGTGCAGTGGTGTTTGGGTAGTGTGGGGGTCATGCTGGGGATAGTTTTAGGGTTTAGGGTTGCGCAGTGGTGTTTGTGTATTGTAGGGGGTCGTGCTGGGGGTAGTGGTTTAGTGTTTCGGGTAGTGCAGTGGTTTTTGGGTAGTGTAGGGGGTACTGCTGGGGGTAGTGGTTTAGGGTAGTGCAGTAGGGTAGTGCAGTGCTGTGTGTGTAGTATAGAGGGTCATGCTGGGGGTAGTGTTTTAGGGTTTAGGGTAGTGCAGTTGTGTTTGGGTAGTGTAGGGGGTACTGCTGGGGTTAGTGTTTTAGGGTTTAGGGTAGTGTTGTGGTGTTTGTATAGTGTAGGGGGTCATGCTGGGGGTAGTGATTTAGGGTTTAGGGTAGTGCAGTGGTGTTTGTGTAGGGTAGGGGGTACTGCTGTGGGTAGTGTTTTAGGGTTTAGGGTAGTGCAGTGGTGTTTTTGTAGTGTAGAGGGTAGTGCTAGGGATACTGTTTAAGGGTTTAAGGTAGTGAAGTGGTGTTTGGGTAGTGTAGGGCGTAGTGCTGGGGGTAGTGTTTTAGGGTTTAGGGTAGGGCAGTGGTGTTTGGGTAGTGTAGGAAGTCGTGCTGGTGGTAGTGTTTAGGGTAGTGCAGTGATGTTTGGGTAGTGTAGGGGGTTGTGCTGGAGGTAGTATTTAAGGATTTAGGGTAGTGCAGTGGTGTTTGTGTAGTATAGGGGTCGTGCTAGGGGTAGTGTTTTAGGGTTTCGAGTAATGCAGTGGTGTTTCTGTAGTGTAGAGGGTAGAGTTTTATGGTTTAGGATAGTGCAGTGGTGTTTGTGTTGTGTAGGGGGTCATACTGGGGGTAATATTTAGGGTTTTGGGTAGTGCAGTGGTGTTTGTGTAGTGTAGGGGGTCGTGTTTTAGGGTTTAGGGTAGTCCAGTGGTCTTTGAGTAGTGTAGGCGGTCGTGCTGGGGGTAGTGTTTTTGGGTTTAGGGTAGTGCAGTTGTGTTTGGGTAGTGAAAGGGGTAGTGTTTTAGGGTTTAGGGTGGTGCAACGCTGTTTGTGTAGTGTATGGGGTTGTGTTTTAAGGTTTAGGGTAGTTCAGTGGTGTTTGGGTAGTGTAGGGGGTCGTGCTGGGGGTAGTGTTTTTGGGTTTAGGGTAGTGCAGTTGTGTTTCGGTTGTGAAGGTGGTCATGCTGGGGAAGTGTTTTAGGGTAGTACAGTGGTGTTTGTGTAGTGTAGGGGGTCTTGCAAGGGTTCGTGTTTTAGGGTTTAGGGTAGTGCAGTGGTGTTTGAGCAGTGTAGGGGGTCGTGCTGGGGTAGTGTTTTAGGGTTTACGGCAGTGCAGTGGTGTTTGTGTAGTGTAGGGGGTCATGCTGCAGGTAGTATTTCAGGGTCTCGAGTAGTGCAGTGGTGTTTGGGTAGTGTAGGGGTTTGTGCAAGGGGTATATTTAGGGTTTAGGGTAGTGCAGCAGTGTTCGGTAGTGTTGGGGGTCATGTTGGGGGTAGTGTTTTAGTGTTTAGGGTAGTGTAGTGGTGTTTGTGTAGTGTAATGGGTCATGCTGCGGGAAGTGCCTTAGGGTTTAGGGAAGCGCAGAGGTGTTCGGGTAGTGTATGGGGTCGTGCTGGGGGTAGTGTTTTAGGGTAACGCAGTGGTGTTTGTGTAGTATAGTGGGTCATGCTGGGGGGAGATTTAGGGTTTAGGGTAGTGCAGTGGTGTTTGGGTAGTGTGGGGGTCATGCTGGGGATAGTTTTAGGGTTTAGGGTTGCGCAGTGGTGTTTGTGTATTGTAGGGGGTCGTGCTGGGGGTAGTGGTTTAGTGTTTCGGGTAGTGCAGTGGGGTTTGGGTAGTGTAGGGGTACTGCTGGGGGTAGTGGTTTAGGGTAGTGCGGTAGGGTAGTGCAGTGGTGTATGTGTAGTATAGGGGGTCATGCTGGGGGTAGTGTTTTAGGGTTTAGGGTAGTGCAGTGGTGTTTGTGTAGTTTAGGGGGTTGTGTTTTAGGGTTTAGGGTAGTGCAGTGGTGGTTGTGTAGTGTAGGGGGTCATGCTGGTGGTAGTGTTTAAGGATTTAGGGTAGTGCAGTGGTGTTTGTGTAGTGTAGGGGTCATGCTAGGGGTAGTGTTTTAGGGTTTCGGTTAATGCAGTGGTGTTTCTGTAGTGTAGAGGGTAGAGTTTTATGGCTTAGGATAGTGCAGTGGTGTTTGTGTTGTGTAGGGGGTCATGCTGGTGGTAGTGTTTTAGGGTTTAGGGTAGTGAAGTGGTGTTTGTGTAGGGTAGGGGGTACTGCTGGGGGTAGTGTTTTAGGGTTTAGGGTAGTGCAGTGGTGTTTGTGTAGTGTAGGGGGTAGTGCTAGGGATACTGTTTAAGGGTTAAGGTAGTGAAGTGGTGTTTGGGTAGTGTAGGGCGTAGTGCTGGGGGTAGTGTTTTAGGGTTTAGTGCAGTGGTGTTTGGGTAGTGTAGGAAGTCGTGCTGGTGGTAGTGTTTAGGGTAGTGCAGTGATGTTTGGGTAGTGTAGGGGGTTGTGCTGGAGGTAGTATTTAAGGATTTAGGGTAGTGCAGTGGTGTTTGTGTAGTGTAGGGGTCGTGCTAGTGGTACTGTTTTAGGGTTTCAGGTAATGCAGTGGTGTTTCTGTAGTGTAGAGGGTAGAGTTTTATGGTTTAGGATAGTGCAGTGGTGTTTGTGTTGTGTAGGGGGTCATACTGGGGGTAATATTTAGGGTTTTGGGTAGTGCAGTGGTGTTTGTGTAGTGTAGGGGGTGGTGTTTTAGGGTTTAGGGTAGTCCAGTGGTCTTTGGGTAGTGTAGGCGGTCGTGCTGGGGGTAGTGTTTTTGGGTTTAGGGTAGTGCAGTTGTGTTTGGGTAGTGAAGGGGGTCGTGCTGGGTGTTGTGTTTTAGGTTTTAGGGTTGAACAGTGGTGTTTGTGTAGTGTAGGGGGTCGTGCTTGGGGTAGGATTTTAGAGTTTAGGGTAGTGCAGTGGTGTTTGGGTAGTGTAGGGGCTCATGCTGGGGCTAGATTTAGGGTTTAGGGTAGTACAGTGTTGTTTGTGTAGTCTAGGGGGTCGTGTTGGGGGTAGTGTTTTAGGGTTTAAGGCAGTGCAGTGGTGTTTGTGTAGTGAAGGAGGTTGTGCTGGGGGTAGATTTAGGGTAGTGCAGTGGTGTTTGGGTAGTGAAGGGGGACGTGCTGGGGGTAGTGTTTAGGGTTTAGGGTAGTACAGTGGTATTTGTGCAGTGTAGGGGGTCATGCTTGGGGTAGTGTTTTAGGGTTTAGGGTAGTGCAGCGGTGGTTGTGTAGTGTAGGGGTTGTGCTGGGGTAGATTTAGGGTTTGGGTAGTGCAGTGGTGTTTGGGTAGTGTAGAAAGTCGTGCTAGTGGTAGTGTTTTAGTGTTTAGGGTAGTGCAGTGATGTTTGGGTAGTGTAGGGGGTTGTGCTGGGGGTATTGTTTAAGGGTTTAGGCAGTGCAGTGGTGTTTGTGTAGTGAAGGAGGTTGTGCTTGGGGTAGATTTTGGGTAGTACAGTGGTATTTGTGCAGTGTAGGGGGTCATGCTGGGGTAGATTTATGGTTTAGGGTAGTACAGTGTTGTTTGTGTAGTGTGCTACCTCGCACTTGCACTTTACTTACATCGGGATTCTAGAGGGCTGAGCTGTTGGTTTAAGACTTCCACCATCTTGGGGGGAACAAACTCGCAGCGGACCAGCCTTTCAGGTCTCACATAGTATAAATGAACCAGCTTGTGCGCACGCGCAGCGCTTGAGAAGTTTCCTGAGGCGGAAGCCGGAAAAACAGAAACTGCAGCGATAGTCTTTTAATCTGGTACTTTTTACTGTTGTATTATCGTTTTGCTATTGAAGCTTTTATACTTGCTACCTCGCACTTGCACTTTACTTACATCGGGATTCTAGAGGGCTGAGCTGTTGGTTTAAGACTTCCACCATCTTGGGGGGGAACGAACTCGCAGCGGACCAGCCTTTCAGGTCTCACATAGTATAAATGAACCAGCTTGTGCGCACGCGCAGCGGGCGCGCCGTGGGCGCGCCGAAGGCGCGCCCAAGGCAAGCCCGTCTGCGCCCGTCCGCGCCAGAAAAGGCTGCACAAATTACAACGGCTCCCGCCATTTCCCCTCGTATAACGTATTCCGCCACCGACCTTTTAGATATTAGGTCCAGGGCAGATTCCCAGTCACCATCTACGACTAACTGCCCAAATACCTTTCCTTGCACACTGGAAGGACCAGTATCCTGTTATATCTGTCACTTTGGCAGAAAAACAAACTTACCGGCAGATATTGAGCAGCTTGAGTCAGTCCAGCCCATTTCAAAATACATTCTCTGCAATGTTAGGTCTCTGGCGAAACATGCTATTGAAACATGGGACATGATTCATACGACTGCTCCAGACATATGCTTTCTGATTGAAACTTGGTTAAAATCCACCAACCTCCCTCAGATTAACTTAGCGATACCTGACGGATATAAATTTATCCATCTAGACCGACAGGGAAAACAGGGGGGCGGTATCGCCATTGCCTTTAAAGACTATCTAAACGTTAAATGGACAGAGTCTCTTACTACTAAAGGCCTGGAACTTGGCTTTTTTAAAGTCATTAAGTCACCGTCGGATTGCTGGGACGGGGCCTTAATATATCGCCCCCCAGGACCCAGATCACACTTCACGGACGACCTAATTGAACTGATTGCCACCAAGGTTTTAGCCTCCAGCAATGTTATATTGCTTGGAGATTTTAACGTTCATGGCGAAGATCTGCGGAATCCCGAGGTGATTCACCTCCTAAGCAGTTTATCGCAAATTGTCCTCTCTTTACTGTCGATCGATCCCACACATAAGGCAGGACA
The DNA here is from genome assembly GCF_964204655.1 of Triturus cristatus. Taxonomy (NCBI): domain Eukaryota; kingdom Metazoa; phylum Chordata; class Amphibia; order Caudata; family Salamandridae; genus Triturus; species Triturus cristatus. The sequence continues at coordinate 88,390 of NW_028187605.1, forward strand.
TGCGTTAGACTTGATTTTTACCAACTCCAGGCATCTACTCGCCCTTCCCCCTCTTCCTCTAACATGGTCCGACCATTTTATGGTCTCTTTCGCCACTCAACGACAAGTCACAGTGGCTCCTACTCGCCCCGAGCCACAACCCAAGCAATGTCGCCGTTCCTGGAACAACCTCTCCCCAGAAGTCTTTGAGACCGCTTATCAGGCCCTCCCTCTTTTAACCCCGAGGGTAGGCTCGTCGGCCCCTGACCTTTTAAGGAACTTCAACGCCAGACTGACTGAGGTCTTTGATATAGTGATTCCTGGGAAAAAACTTTCCCCCGCTAAACAACGCCCATCATCTCCATGGTACTCTGGCGAACTTGCCATGGAAAAGACTAAATGTAAAGTCTTGGAGAGACGCTGGAGATATAGTAAAACCTCTTCAGATAGACATATTTTCAAATTGTCTCAATCTAAATACCATCTAAATATAAAAATAGCTAGAAAGCAGTTTATTTTACATCAAATAGACCAGGCGACTAATGCATCAAAAACACTATTTAATATAGTTAGAGACCTCGTCTCACCCCAAGCATGCAGGGCAGCACAACTAGAATCACAGGATCTTTGTAACTCCCTTGCTACGCACTTCCAAGATAAAATAACCCGGATCTACGAAAATTTCCCGCCTACACCAACCAGGTTTACAATTCCTGGTAATAGTTCAGAGGATAAGCAACAATTAGGTCCTTCTATTCTTACTGAATTTTCAGCCCTCCCCTCGACGGAAGTCCTTAATCTCATATCTTTAGCAAAATCTGGCTCCCCGAGCGATCCATGCCCAGCCAGAATTATGGCCTCATTAGCGCCCAGTTGCACTTTAGAAATTCAAGAAATCTTCAACTCTTCCATCAGATCAGGTGTTATCCCCCAAGTTTGGAAAGAAGCACTAGTCCTACCGATTCTTAAGAAGCCCGCCGCCGACTCTCTCATACTGGATAATTACCGTCCTATATCATTGCTACCGCTTTTAGGCAAACTCTTGGAATCAGCTATCAACAAACAGCTAAGTATTTACTTAGAGTCCAACAATCACCTAGATCCTTCACAATCAGGGTTCCGCCCTGGGTTCTGTACTGAAACTGCCATCTTGGCAGTGACGGATTCTTTGAGAGTGGCAATGGATGATGGAGGATCTGCTATCCTGGTCCTCCTAGACGATACCATCTCCCACGTTAAACTATTGGAGAGATTGTATGCATGTGGTGTCAGAGAGCAGGCCCTGAATTGGATCAAAAACTTCCTCTCGGACAGAACCCAGACTATCATACTTGGACCCTACCACTCTGATAAGTACTCAGTGGATAAAGGGGTCCCGCAGGGTTCCTGTCTCAGCCCCACCCTATTTAACTTATATATGGCTCCCTTAGCTAAGATTGCTGAGTCTTCAGGTTTCGAGATAATTTCGTATGCAGACGATACGCAACTTATTTTTAAGGTCAATCCCGCAGAAAAATCGGAACACCTGCGATTTGCTGCAGGAATGCGTAACATCGCAAACTGGATGACAGAAAACTATCTCCAATTAAATCCCAGCAAAACGGAAATTATGCTTATCGGAAAAGCGTCATCATGCTGGTCACAGGGCTGTTGGCCCACTGATCTAGGATCTCCTCCTGTCGCCAAAGAAGCGGTAAAAAATCTGGGTTTCAAACTCGATCAAATGCTTTCCATGAAGGACCATATTGCAGCAACAACTAGTTCATGCTACTATAGCCTTCGACTTTTACGGAGAATCCTTCCCTACTTACCCATTACATATCGAAAAACACTGGTTCAAGCCATGGTCATTTCCCGTCTCGATTACGGCAATGCACTATTGGCTGACCTGGGCCCGACGCTGATTAAGAAACTGCAGACTATCCAAAATACTGCTGCACGTATGATAATGAACTGCCCTCCAGGTACAGCATCAGCCCCTTTACTGGATAATCTTCATTGGCTCCCGATAAAGAAAAGGTCATTCTTCAAAATCTGTTGTCTTACTTACAAGGCCCTAAATGGGAAAGGACCCCTATATCTTTCACGCAAACTCACGAAAAAAAAGTCAATCAGACACATCAGGTCAAACTCATTAGAACTTTTGCAGATCCCACGTATCCGTCTGGTTCGTGCAGGGGGAAGATCTTTCTCATATCTTGCCCCCCGCTACTGGAATACGCTCCCTATTTCTATACGTTCCTCACCTTCTCTCATCCTCTTCAGAAAAAAACTGAAAACTTTTTTATTTAACCATTTATGATCTGTTATCCGTCAGTTGGTTGGCATTGGCCCCTTCTTTTCCTTTTACTCACTCCCTTCCCCTCCCCCCGTCAGGACTTGATCTAAGCATAGCGCCGAGATGCCCCCGGGTGATTCGCCGCGCTCTACAAGTATCCGAAATAAATAAAAATAGGGGGTTGTGCTGGGGGCATTGTTTAAGGGTTTAGGTAGTGCAGTGGTGTTTGTGTAGTGTAGGGGGTCATGCTATGGGTAGTGTTTTAGGGTTTAGGCTAGTGCAGTTGTGTTTGTGTAGTGTAGGGGGTAGTGTTTTAGGGTTTAGGGTAATGCAGTGTTGTTTGGGTAGTGTAGAGGGTCGTGCTGGGGTAGTGTTTTTGGGTTTAGGGTAGTGCAGTGGTGTTTGTTTAGTGTAGGGGTAGTGTTTTAGGGTTTAGGGTAGTGCAGTGGTGTTTGGGTAGTCAGTTTGTCGTGCTGGGTGTAGACTTTGAGGGTTTAGTGTAGTGCAGTGGTGTTTGTGTAGTGTAGGGGTCGTGCTGGTGGTAGTGTTTTAGGGTTTAGGGAAGTGCAGTGGTCTTTGTGTAGTGTAGGGGGTAGTGTTTTAGGGTTTAGGGTAGTGCAGTGGTGTTTGTGTAGTGTAGAGGGTCGTGCTGGGGGTAGTGTTTTAGGGTTTAGGGTAGTGCAGTGGTGTTTGTGTAGTGTAGGGGGTCTTGTTTTAGGGTTAAGGGTAGTGCAGTGGTGTTTGGGTAGTGTAGGGGGTCGTGCTGGGGTAGTGTTTTTGGGTTTAGGATAGTGCAGTTATGTTTGGGTAGTGAATGGGGTCGTGATGGGGGTAGTGTTTTAGGGTTTAGGGAAGTACAGTGGTGTTTGGGTACTTTAGGGGGTCGTGCTTGGGGTAGTGTTTTATGGTTTAGGGTAGAGCAGTGGTGTTTGTGTAGTGTAGGTGGTCATGCCGGTGGTTGATTTAGGGTTTAGGGTAGTGCAGTGGTGTTTGTGTAGTGTAGGGGGTCGTGCTGGTGTAGTCTTTTAGGGCATAAGGCAGTGCAGTGGTGTTTGTGTAGTGAAGGTGATCGTGCTGGGGTAGTGTTTTAGGGTTTACGGTAGTGCAGTGGTGTTTGTGTAGTGTAGGGGGTTGTGCTGGGGGTAGATTTATGGTGATACAGTGGTGTTTGGGTAGTGTAGGGAGTCATGCTGGTAGTACTGTTTTAAGGTTTAGGGAAGTGTAGTTATGTTTGGGTAGTGTAGGGTGTCGTGCTGGGGGTAGTGTTTTAGGGTTAAGGGCGGTGCAGTACAGTGGTGTTGGGGTAGTGTAGGGGGTCTTGCTGGGGGTAGTGTTTTAGGGTTTAGGGCAGTGCAGTGGTGTTTGTGCAGTGTAGGGGTCATGCTGCTGGTTTTATTTCAGGGTTTAGGGTAGTGCAGTGGTGTTTGGGTAGTGTAGGCTTTTGTGCTGGGGGTATATTTAGGGTTTATGGTAGTGTAGTGGTGTTTGTGTAGTGTAATGGGTCATGCTGCGGGAAGCGTCTTAGAGTTTAGGGAAGCGTAGTGGTGTTCGGGTAGTGTAAGGGGTCATGTTGGGGGTAGATATAGGGTTTAGGGTAGTGCAGTGGTGTTTGGGTAGTGTGGGGGTCATGCTGGAGATAGTTTTAGGGTTTAGGGTAGCGCAGTGGTGTTTGTGTTGTGTAGGGTGTCGTGTTGGGGGTAGTGTTTTAGGGTTTCGGGTAGTGCAGTGGTGTTTGGGTAGTATAGGGGGTCTTGTTGGGGGTGGTGATTTAGGGTTTAGTGTAGTGCAGTGGTGTTTGTGTAGTGTAGGGGTACTACTGGGGATAGTGTTTTAGAGTTTAGGGTTGTGCAGTGGTGTTTGGGTAGTGTAGGGGTAGTGCTGGGGATATTGTTTTAGGGTTTAAGGTAGCGAAGTGGTGTTTGGGTAGTGTAGGGCGTAGGGCTGAGTGTAGTGTTTTAGAGTTGAGGGTAGTGCAGTGGTGTTTGTATAGTGTAGGGGGTAGTGTTTTAGGGTTTAGGATAGTGCAGTGGTGTTTAAGTATTGTAAGGGGTCATGCTGGGGGTAGTGTTTTCTGGTTTAGGGCAGTGTAGTGGTGTTTGTGTAGTGAAGGGGGTCGTGCTGGGAGTAGTGTTTTAGGGTTTAGGGTAGTGCAGTGGTGTTTGTTTAGTGTAGTGGATTGTGGTGGGGGTAGATTTAGGGTTTAGGCTAGTGCAGTGGTGTTTTGGTAGTGTAGGGAGTTGTGCTGGTGGTAGTGTTTTAGGGTTTAGGGCAGTGCAGTGGTGTTTGTGTATTGTAGGGGTCATGCTGCGGGTAGTATTTCAGGGTTTAGGGTAGTGCAGTGGTGTTTTGGTAGTGTAGGGGTTTGTGCTGGGGGTATATTTAGGGTTTATGGTAGTGTAGTGGTGTTTGTGTAGTGTAATGGGTCATGATGCGGGAAGTGTCTTAGGGTTTAGGGAAGCGTAGTAGTGTTCGGGTAGTGTAAGGGGTCGTGTTGGGGATAGTGTTTTTGGGTAGCGCAGAGGTGTTTGTGTAGTGTAGGGGGTCAGGCTGGGGGTAGATTTAGGGTTTAGGGTAGTGCAGTGGTGTTTGAGTAGTGTGGGGGTCATGCTGGGGATAGTTTTAGAGTTTAGGGTAGTGCAGTGGTGTTTGTGTAGTGTAGGGGGTAGTGCTGGGGATACTGTTTTAGGGTTTAGTTTAGTGAAGTGGTGTTTGGGTAGTGTAGGGCGTAGGGCTGGGGGTAGTGTTTTAGGGTTGAGGGTAGTGCAGTGGTGTTTGTGCAGTGTAGGGGGTTGTGTTTTAGGGTTTAGGGTAGTGCAGTGGTGTTTGAGTAGTGTAAGGAGTCATGCTGGGGGGAGTGTTTTCGGGTTTAGGGCAGTGTAGTGGTGTTTGTGTAGTGAAGGGGTTCGTGCTGGGAGTAGTGTTTTAGGGTTTAGGGTAGTTCAGTGGTGTTTGTTTAGTGTAGTGGATTGTGCTGGGGTAGATTTAGGGTTTAGGGTAGTGCAATGGTGTTTGGGTAGTGTAGGGAGTTGTGCTGGTGGTAGTGTTTTAGGGATTAGGGTAGTGCAGTTATGTTTCGGTAGTGTAGGGTGTCATGCTGGGGGTAGTGTTTTAGGGTTTAGGGTAGTGCAGTGGTGATTGGGTAGTGTAGGGGATACTGCTGTGGGTAGTGGTTTAGGATAGTGCAGTAGGATAGTGCAGTGGTGTTTGTGTAGTGTAGGGGGTCATGCTGGCGGTGGTGTTTTAGGGTTTAGGGTAGTGCAGTGGTGTTTGTGTAGTGTAGGGGGTACTGCTGGGGGTAGTGTTTTAGAGTTTAGAGTAGTGCAGTGGTGTTCGTGTAGTGTAGGGGGTAGTGCTGGGGATACTGTTTTAGGGTCTAGTTTAGTGAAGTGGTGTTTGGTTAGTGTAGGGCGTAGGGCTGGGGGTAGTGTTTTAGGGTTGAGGGTAGTGCAGTGGTGTTTGTGCAGTGGAGGGGGTTGTGTTTTAGGGTTTAGGGTAGTGCAGTGGTGTTTATGTAGTGTAGGAGGTAGTGTTTTAGGGTTTAGGGTAGTGCAGTGGTGTTTTTGTAGTATAGGGGTCCTGCTGGGGGTAGTGTTTTAGGGTTTAGGGTAGTGCAGAGTTGTTTGGGTAGTGTAGGGGGTCGTTCTGGGGTACTGTTTTAGGGTTTAGAGTAGTGTAGTGGTGTTTGTGTAGAGTAGGGGGTCGTGCTGGTGGTAGTGTTTTAGGGTTTAGGGTAGTGCAGTGGTGTTTGTGAAGTGTAGGGGTCGTGTTTTAGGGTTTAAGGTAGTGCAGTGGTGTTTGGGTAGTGTAGGGGGGTCGTGCTGTGGGGCGTGTTTTTGGTTTAGGATAGTGCAGTTGTGTTTTGGTAGTGAAGGGGGTCGTGCTGGGGATAGATTTAGGGTTTAGGGTAGTGCAGTGGTGTTTGTGTTGTGAAGGGGTCATGCTGGGGGTAGTGTTTTATGGTTTAGGGTGGTACAGTATTGTTTGATTAGTGTAGGGGTTCATGTTGGAGGTAGTGTTTTAGGGTTTAGGGTAGTGCAGTGGTGTTTGTGTAGTGCAGAGGGTAGAGTTTTAGGGTTTAGGATAGTGCAGTGGTGTTTGTGGAGTGTAGGGGGTCATGATGGGGTAGATTTATGGTTTGCGGTAGTACAGTGGTGTTTGTGTAGTGAAGGGGGTTGTGCTGGGGTAGATTTAGGGTTTAGGGTAGTGCAGTGGTGTTTGGGCAGTGTAGGAAGTCGTGCTGGTGGTAGTGTTTTAGTGTTTAGGGTAGTGCAGTGATGTTTGGGTAGTGTAGGGGGTTGTGCTGGGGGTAGTGTTTAAGGGTTTAGGGTAGTGCAGTGGTGTTTGTGTAGTGTAGGGAGTCATGCTGGGGGTAGTGTTTTAGGGTTTAGGGTAGTGCAGTGGTGTTTGTGTAGTATAGGGGGTTGTGTTTTAGGGTTTAGGGTAGTTCAGTGGTGTTTGGGTAGTGTAGGGGGTCGTGCTGGGGGTAGTGTTTTTGGGTTTAGGGTAGAGCAGTTGTGTTTCGGTTGTGAAGGGGGTCATGCTGGGGAAGTATTTTAGGGTAGTCCAGTGGTGTTTGTCTAGTGTAGGGGGTCTTGCAATGGGTCGTATTTTAGGGTTTAGAGTAGTGCAGTGGTGTTTGAGCAGTGTAGGGGGTCGTGCTGGGGGTAGTGTTTAAGGGTTTAGGGCAGTGCAGTACGATGGTGTTTGGGTAGTGTAGCGGGTCTTGCTGGGGGTAGTGTTTTAGGGTTTAGGGCAGTGCAGTGGTGTTTTTGTAGTGTAGGGGGTCATGCTGCGGGTAATATTTCAGGGTTTAGAGTAGTGCAGTGGTGTTTGGGTAGTGTAAGGGTTTGTGCAGGGGGTATATTTACGGTTTAGGGTAGTGCAGTGGTGTTCGGGTAGTGTTGGGGGTCATGTTGGGGGTAGTGTTTTACTGTTTAGGGATACTGTAGTGGTGTTTGTGTAGTGTAATGGGTCATGCTGGGGGTAGTGTTTTAGGTTTTAGGGTAGTGCACTGGTGTTTGTGTAGTGTAGGGGGTAGTGCTGGGGATACTGTTTTAGGGTTTAGGATAGTGAGGTGGAGTTTGGGTAGTGTAGGACGCAGTGCTGGGGTAGTGTTTTAGGGTTGAGGGTAGTGCAGTGGTGTTTGTGTAGTGTAGGGGGTAGTGTTTTAGGGTAGTGCAGTGGTGTTTTTGTAGTATAGGGGGTCGTGCTGGGGGTACTGTTTTAGCGTTTAGGGTAGTGCAATGTTGTTTGGGTACTGTAGGGGGTCGTGCTGGGGTACTGTTTTAGGGTCTAGGGTAGTGCAGTGGTGTTTGTGAAGTGTGGGGGGTCGTGTTTTAGGGTTTAGGGTAGTGCAGTGGTGTTTGGGTAGTGTAGGGGGGTCGTGCTGTGGGTAGTGTTTTTGGGTTTAGGATAGTGCAGTTGTGTTTTGGTAGTGAAGGTGGTCGTGCTGGGGATAGATTTAGGGTTTAGGGTAGTGCATTGGTGTTTGTGTTGTGAGGGGGTCATGCTGGGGGTAGTGTTTTAGGGTTTAGGGTGGTATAGTAGTGTTTGCATAGTGTAGGGGGTCATGTTGGCGGTAGTGTTTTAGGGTTAAAGGGTAGTGCAGTAGTGTTTGTGTAGAGTAGAGGGTAGAGTTTTAGGGTTTAGGATAGTGCAGTGGTGTATGTGTAGTGTAGGGGGTCATACTGGGGGTAGTATTTAGGGTTTAGGGTAGTGCAGTGGTGTTTGGGTAGTGTAGGGGGTCGTGTTTTAGGGTTTGGGTAGTCCAGTGGTCTTTGGGTAGTGTAGGCGGTCGTGCTGAGGGTAGTGTTTTTGGGTTTAGGGTAGTGCAGTTGTGTTTGGGTAGTGAAGGGGTCGTGCTGGGGGTTGTGTTTTAGGGTTTAGGGTTGAACAGTGGTGTTTGTGTAGTGTAGGGGGTCGTGTTTGGGGTAGTGTTTTAGGGTTTAGGGTAGAACAGTGGTGTTTGTGTAGTGTAGGGGGTCGTGTTGTGGGTAGTGTTTAAGGGTTTAAGGCAGTGCAGTGGTGTTTGTGTAGTGAAGGGGTTGTGCTGGAGGTAGATTTAGGGTAGTTCAGTGGTGTTTGGGTAGTGAAGGGGGTCGTGCTGGGCGTAGTGTTTTAGGGTTTAGGGTAGTACAGTGGTATTTGTGCAGTGTAGGGGATCGTGCTTGGGGTAGTGTTTTAGGGTTTAGGGTAGTGCAGTGGTGTTTGTGGAGTGTTGGGGGTCATGATGGGGGTAGATTTAGGGTTTACGGTAGTACAGTGGTGTTTGTGTAGTGAAGGGGGTTGTGCTGGGGTAGATTTAGGGTTTAGGGTAGTGCAGTGATGTTTGGGCAGTGTAGGAAGTCGTGCTGGCGGTAGTGTTTTAGTGTTTAGGGTAGTGCAGTGATGTTTGGGTAGTGTAGGGGGTTGTGCTGGGGGTAGTGTTTAAGGGTTTAGAGTAGTGCAGTGGTGTTTGTGTAGTGTAGGGAGTCGTGCTGGGGGTAGTGTTTTAGGGTTTAGGGTAGTGCAGTGGTGTTTGTGTAGTGTAGGGGTAGTGATTTAAGGTTTAGGGTAGTGCAGTGGTGTTTTTGTAGTGTAGGGGGTCGTGCTGGGGATAGTGTTTTAGGGTTTAGGGTAGTGCAACGCTGTTTGTGTAGTGTATGGGGTCGTGTTTTAGGGTTTAGGTTAGTTCAGTGGTGTTTGGGTAGTGTAGGGGGTCGTGCTGGGGGTAGTGTTTTTGGGTTTAGGGTAGTGCAGTTGTGTTTCGGTTGTGAAGGGGGTCATGCTGGAGAAGTGTTTTAGGGTAGTACAGTGGTGTTTGTGTAGTGTAGGGGTCTTGCAATGGGTCATGTTTTAGGGTTTAGAGTAGTGCAGTGGTGTTTGAGCAGTGTAGGGGGTCATGCTGGGGATAGTGTTTAATGGTTTAGGGCAGTGCAGTACAATGGTGTTTGGGTAGTGTAGGGGGTCTTGCTGGGGGTAGTGTTTTAGGGTTTAGGGCAATGCAGTCGTGTTTGTGTAGTGTAGGGGGTCATGCTACGGGTAGTATTTCAGGGTTTAGAGTAGTGCAGTGGTGTTTGTGTAGTGTAGGGGTTTGTGCAGGGGGTATATTTACGGTTTAGGGTAGTGCAGTGGTGTTCGGTAGTGTAGGGGGTCATGTTGGGGGTAGTGTTTTAGTGTTTAGGGATACTGTAGTGGTGTTTGTGTAGTGTAATGGGTCATGCTGCGGGAAGTGCCTTAGGGTTTAGGGAAGCAAAGTGGTGTTCGGGTAGTATATGGGGTCATGCTGGGGGTAGTGTTTTATTGTTTAGGGTAGCACAGTGGTGTTTGTGTAGTGTAGTGGTTCATGCTGGGGTAGATGTATTGTTTAGGGTAGTGCAGTGGTGTTTGGGTAGTGTGGGAGTCGTGCTGGGGATAGTTTTAGGGTTGCACAGTGGTGTTTGTGTAGTGTAGGGGATCGTGCTGGGGTAGTGTTTTAGTGTTTCGGGTAGTGCAGTGGTGTTCGGGTAGTGTAGGGGGTACTGCTGGGGGTAGTGGTTTAGGGTAGTGCAGTAGGGTGGTGCAGTTGTGTTTGGGTAGTGTAGGTTGTACTGCTGGGGTTAGTGTTTTAGGGTTTAGGGTAGTGTCGTGGTGTTTGTGTAGTGTAGGGGGTCATGCTGGGGGTAGTGATTTATGGTTTAGGGTAGTGAAGTGCTGTTTGTGTATGGTAGGGGGTACTGCTGGGGGTAGTCTTTTAGGGTTTAGGATAGTGCAGTGGTGTTTGTGTAGAGTAGAGGGTAGTGCTGGGGATACTGTTTTAGGGTTTAAGGTAGTGAAGTGGTGTTTGGGTAGTGTAGGGCGTAGTGCTGGGGGTAGTGTTTTTGGGTTGAGGGTAGTGCAGTGGTGTTTGTGTAGTGTAGGGAGTCGTGCTGGGGGTAGTGTTTTAGGGTTTAGGGTAGTGCAGTGGTGTTTGTGTAGTGTAGGGGTAGTGATTTAAGGTTTAGGGTAGTGCAGTGGTGTTTTTGTAGTGTAGGGGGTCGTGCTGGGGGTAGTGTTTTAGGGTTTAGGGTAGTGCAACGCTGTTTGTGTAGTGTATGGGGTCGTGTTTTAGGGTTTAGGGTAGTTCAGTGGTGTTTGGGTAGTGTAGGGGGTCGTGCTGGGGGTAGTGTTTTTGGGTTTAGGGTACGGCAGTTGTGTTTCGGTTGTGAAGGGGGTCATGCTGGAGAAGTGTTTTAGGGTAGTACAGTGGTGTTTGTGTAGTGTAGGGGGTCTTGCAATGGGTCATGTTTTAGGGTTTAGAGTAGTGCAGTGGTGTTTGAGCAGTGTAGGGGGTCATGCTGGGGGTAGTGTTTAAGGGTTTAGGGCAGTGCAGTACAATGATGTTTGGGTAGTGTAGGGGGTCTTGCTGGGGGTAGTGTTTTAGGGTTTAGGGCAATGCAGTCGTGTTTGTGTAGTGTAGGGGGTCATGCTACGGGTAGAATTTCAGGGTTTAGAGTAGTGCAGTGGTGTTTGGGTAGTGTAGGGGTTTGTGCAGGGGGTATATTTACGGTTTAGGGTAGTGCAGTGGTGTTCGGTAGTGTAGGGGGTCATGTTGGGGGTAGTGTTTTAGTGTTTAGGGATACTGTAGTGGTGTTTGTGTAGTGTAATGGGTCATGCTGCGGGAAGTGCCTTAGGGTTTAGGGAAGCAAAGTGGTGTTCGGGTAGTATATGGGGTCGTGCTGGGGGTAGTGTTTTATTGTTTAGGGTAGCACAGTGGTGTTTGTGTAGTGTAGTGGTTCATGCTGGGGTAGATGTATTGTTTAGGGTAGTGCAGTGGTGTTTGGGTAGTGTGGGGGTCGTGCTGGGGATAGTTTTAGGGTTGCACAGTGGTGTTTGTGTAGTGTAGTGGGTCGTGCTGGGGTAGTGTTTTAGTGTTTCGGGTAGTGCAGTGGTGTTTGGGTAGTGTAGGGGGTACTGCTGGGGGTAGTGGTTTAGGGTAGTGCAGTAGGGTGGTGCAGTTGTGTTTGGGTAGTGTAGGTTGTACTGCTGGGGTTAGTGTTTTAGGGTTTAGGGTAGTGTCGTGGTGTTTGTGTAGTGTAGGGGGTCATGCTGGGGGTAGTGATTTATGGTTTAGGGTAGTGAAGTGCTGTTTGTGTAGGGTAGGGGGTACTGCTGGGGGTAGTCTTTTAGGGTTTAGGATAGTGCAGTGGTGTTTGTGTAGAGTAGAGGGTAATGCTGGGGATACTGTTTTAGGGTTTAAGGTAGTGAAGTGGTGTTTGGGTAGTGTAGGGCGTAGTGCTGGGGGTAGTGTTTTTGGGTTGAGGGTAGTGCAGTGGTGTTTGTGTAGTGTAGGGGGTAGTGTTTTTGGGTTGAGGGTAGTACAGTGGTGTTTGTGTAGTGTAGGGGGTCATGCTGGGGGTAGATTGAGGGTTTAGGGTAGTACAGTGGTGTTTGTGTAGTGAAGGGGGTTATGCTGGGGGTAGATTCAAGGTTTAGGGTAGTGCAGAGGTGTTTGGGTAGTGTAGGAAGTCGTGCTGGTGGTAGTGTTTTAGTGTTTATGGTAGTGCAGTGATGTTTGGGTAGTGTAGGGGGTTGTGCTGGAGGTAGTGTTTAAGGGTTTAGGGTAGTGCAGTGGTGTTTGTGTAGTGTAGGGGTCGTGCTGGGGGTAGTGTTTTAGGGTTTCGGGTATTGCAGTGGTGTTTGTGTAGTGTAGAGGGTAAAGTTTTAGGGTTTAGGATAGTGCAGGGGTGTTTGTGTTGTGTAGGTGGTCATACTGGGGGTAGTATTTAGGGTTTAGGGTAGTGCAGTGATGTTTTTGTAGTATAGGGGGTCGTGTTTTAGGGTTTAGGGTAGTCCAGTGGTCTTTGGTAGTGTAGGCGGTCGTGCTGGGGGTAGTGTTTTTGGGTTTAGGGTAGTGCAGTTGTGTTTGGGTAGCGAAGGGGGTCGTGCTGGGGGTTGTGTTTTAGGTTTGAACAGTGGTGTTTGTGTAGTGTACGGGGTCGTGCTTGGGGTAGGATTTTAGAGTTTAGGGTAGTGCAGTGGTGTTTGTGTAGTGTAGGGGGTCATACTGGGGGTAGATTTAGCGTTTAGGGTAGTACAGTGGTGTTTGTGTAGTGTAGGGGTTTGTGTTGGGGGTAGCGTTTTAGGGTTTAAGGCAGTGCAGTGGTGTATGTGTAGTGAAGGGGATTGTGCTGGGGTAGATTTAGGGTATTGCAGTGGTGTTTGGTTAGTGAAGGGGGACGTGCTGGGCTAGTGTTTAGGGTTTATGGTAGTACAGTGGTATTTGTACTGTTAGGGGATCGTGCTTGGGGTATTGTTTTAGGGTGTAGGGTAGTGCAGTGGTGGTTGTGTAGTGTAGGGGGTCATGCTGGGGATAGTGTGTTAGGGTTTAGGGTAGTGAAGTGGTGTTTTTGTAGTGTAGGGGGTAGTGATTTAAGGTTTAGGGTAGTGCAGTGGTGTTTTTGTAGTGTAGGGGTCGTGCTGGGGTAGTGTTATAGGGTTTAGGGTGGTGCAACGCTGTTTGTGTAGTGTATGGGGTTGTGTTTTAAGGTTTAGGGTAGTTCAGTGGTGTTTGGGTAGTGTAGGGGGTCGTGCTGGGGGTAGTGTTTTTGGGTTTAGGGTAGTGCAGTGGTGGTTGTGTAGTGTAGGGGGTCGTGTTGGGGGTAGCGTTTTAGGGTTTAAGGCAGTGCAGTGGTGTATGTGTAGTGAAGGGGATTGTGCTGGGGGTAGATTTAGGGTATTGGAGTGGTGTTTGGTTAGTTAAGGGGGACGTGCTGGGCTAGTGTTTAGGGTTTAGGGTAGTGCAGTGGTGTTTTTGTAGTGTAGGCGGTCGTGCTGGGGGTAGTGTTTTTGGGTTTAGGGTAGTGCAGTTGTGTTTGGGTAGCGAAGGGGGTCGTGCTGGGGGTTGTGTTTTAGGGTTGAACAGTGGTGTTTGTGTAGTGTAGGGGGTCGTGCTTGGGGTAGGATATTAGAGTTTAGGGTAGTGCAGTGGTGTTTGTGTAGTGTAGGGGTTCGTGTTGGGGGTAGCGTTTTAGGGTTTAAGGCAGTGCAATGGTGTATGTGTAGTGAAGGGGATTGTGCTGGGGGTAGATTTAGGGTATTGCAGTGGTGTTTGGTTAGTGAAGGGGGATGTGCTGGGCTAGTGTTTAGGGTTTAGGGTAGTACAGTGGTATTTGTGCAGTTAGGGGATCATGCTTGGGGTAGTGTTTTAGGGTTTAGGATAGTGCAGTGGTGGTTGTGTAGTGTAGGGGGTCATGCTGGGGGTAGTGTTTTAGGGTTTAGGGTGGTGCAACGCTGTTTGTGTAGTGTATGGGGTTGTGTTTTAAGGTTTAGGGTAGTTCAGTGGTGTTTGGGTAGTGTAGGGGGTCATGCTGGGGGTAGTGTTTTTGGGTTTAGGGTAGTGCAGTGGTGGTTGTGTAGTGTAGGGGGTCGTGTTGGGGGTAGCGTTTTATGGTTTAAGGCAGTGCAGTGGTGTATGTGTAGTGAAGGGGATTGTGCTGGGGGTAGATTTAGGGTATTGCAGTGGTGTTTGGTTAGTGAAGGGGGACGTGCTGGGCTAGTGTTTAGGGTTTAGGGTGGTACAGTAGTGTCAGCATAGTGTAGGGGGTAATGTTGGAGGTAGTGTTTTAGGGTTTATGGTAGTGCAGTGGTGTTTGAGTAGTGTAGGGGGTCGTGCTGTGGGTAGTATTTTTGGGTTTAGGATAGTGCAGTAGTATTTTGGTAGTGAAGGGGGTCGTGCTGGGGATAGATTTAGGGTTTAGGGTAGTGCAGTGGTGTTTGTGTTGTGAGGGGGTCGTGCTGGGGGTAGCGTTTTAAGGTTTATGGTAGTGCAGTGGTGTTTGTGTAGTGTAGAGTGTAGTGTTTTAGGGTTTAGGGTAGTGCAGTTGTGTTTGGGTAGTGTGGGGGGACTGCTGGGGTTTGTTTTTTAGGGCTTAGGATAGTGTTGTGGTGTTTGTGTAGTGTAGGGGGTACTGCTGGGGGTAGTGTTTTAGGGTTTAGGGTAGTGCAGTGGTGTTTGTGTAGTGTAGGGGGTAGTGCTGGGGATACTATTTTAGGGTTTAGGGTAGTGAAGTGGAGTTTGGGTAGTGTAGGGCGCAGTGCTGGGGTCGTGTTTTAGGGATGAGGGTTATGCAGTGGTGTTTCTGTAGTGTAGGGGTAATGTTTTAGGGTAGTGCAGTGGTGTTTTTGTAGTGTAGTGGGTCATGCTGGGGGTAGTGTTTTAGGGTTTAGGGTAGTGCAGTGTTGTTTGGGTAGTGTAGGGGGTCGTGCTGGGGTACTGTTTTAGGGTTTAGGGTAGTGCAGTGGTGTTTGTGTAGTGTAGGGGGTCGTGTTTTAGGGTTTAGCGTAGTGCAGTGGTGTTTGGATAGTGCAGGGGGTCGTGCTGTGGGTAGTGTTTTTGGGTTTAGGATAGTGCTGTTGAGTTTGGGTAGTGAAGCTTTCAGGGGATAGATTTAGGGTTTAGGGTAGTGCAGTGGCATTTGTGTTGTGTGGGGGTCATGCTGGGGGTAGTGTTTTAGGGTTTAGGGTGGTGCAATAGTGTTTGCATAGTGTAGGGGGTCATGCTGTGGGTAGTGTTTTAGGGTTTAGAGTAGTGAAGTGGTGTTTGGGTAGTGTTGGGAGTAGTGCTGGGATAGTGTTTTAGTGTTTAGGGTAGTGCAGTGGTGTTTGTGTAGTGTAGAGGGTAGAGTTTTAGGGTTTAGGATAGTGCAGTGGTGTTTGTGTAGTGTAGGGGGTCATACTGCGGGTGGTATTTAGGGTTTAGGGTAGTGCAGTTGTGTTTGGGTAGTGTGAGGGTACTGCTGGGGTTAATGTTTTAGGGTTTAGGATAGTGCAGTGGTGTCTGTGTAGTGTAGTGGGTCATACTGGGGGTAGTATTTAGGGTTTAGGGTAGTGCAGTTGTGTTTGGGTAGTGTGTGGGTACTGCTGGGGTTAGTGTTTTAGGGTTTAGGGTAGTATCGTGGTGTTTGTTTAGTGTAGGGGGTCGTGCTGGGGGCAGTGTTTTAGGATTTATGGTACTACTGTGGTGTTTGTGTAGTGTAGGGGTCCTGCTGGGGAAGTGTTTTAGGGTTGAGGGTAGTGCAGTGGTGTTTGTGTAGTGTAGGGGGTAGTGTTTTAGGGTTTAGGGTAGTGCAATGGTGTTTTTGTAGTATAGGGGGTCGTGCTGGGGGTAGTGTTTTAGGGTTTAGGGTAGTGCAGTGTTGTTTGGGTAGTATAGGCGGTCATTCTGAGGTACTGTTTTAGGGTTTAGAGTAGTGTAGTGGTGTTTGTGTAGTGTAGGGGGTCGTGGTGGTGGTAGTTTTTTAGGGTTTAGGGTAGTGCAGTTGTGTTTGTGAAGTGTAGGGGGTCGTGTTTTAGGGTTTAAGGTAGTGCAGAGGTGTTTGGGTAGTGTAGGGGGGTCGTGCTGTGGGTAGTGTTTTTGGGTTTAGGATAGTGCAGTTGTGTTGTGGTAGTGAAGATGGTCGTGCTGGGGATAGATTTAGGGTTTAGGGTAGTGCAGTGGTGTTTGTGTTGTGAGGGGGTCATGCTGGGGGTAGTGTTTTATGGTTTAGGGTGGTACAGTAGTGTATGCATAGTGTAGGGGGTCGTGTTGGAGGTAGTGTTTTAGGGTTTAGGGTAGTGCAGTGGTGTTTGTGTAGTGCAGAGGGTAGAGTTTTAGGGTTTAGGATAGTGCAGTGGTGTTTGTGTAGTGTAGGGGGTCATACTGGGAGTAGTATTTAGGGTTTAGGGTATTGCAGTGGTGTTTGTGTAGTGTAGGGGGTCGTGTTTTAGGGTTTGGGTAGTCCATTGGTCTTTGGGTAGAGTAGGCGGTCGTGCTGGGGATAGTGTTTTTGGGTTTAGGGTAGTGCAGTTGTGTTTGGGTAGTGAAGGGGTTGTGCTGGGGGTTGTATTTTAGGGTTTAGGGTTGAACAGTGGTGTTTGTGTAGTGTAGGGGGTCGTGCTTGGGGTAGTTTTTTAGGGTTTAGGGTAGAACAGTGGTGTTTGTGTAGTGTAGGGGGTCGTGTTGGGGGTAGTGTTTTAGGGTTTAAGGCAGTGCAGTGGTGTTTGTGTAGTGAAGGGGGTTGTGCTGGGGGTAGATTTAGCGTAGTGCAGTGGTGTTTGGGTAGTGAAGGGGGTCGTGCTGGGGGTAGTGTTTTAGGGTTTAGGGTAGTACAGTGGTATTTGTGCTGTGTAGGGGATCATGCTTGGGGTAGCGTTTTAGGGTTTAGGGTAGTGCAGTGGTGTTTGTGGAGTGTAGGGGGTCATGATGGGGTAGATTTAGGGTTTACGGTAGTACAGTGCTGTTTGTGTAGTGAAGGGGGATGTGCTGGGGTAGATTTAGGGTTTAGGGTAGTGCAGTGGTGTTTGGGCAGTGTAGGAAGTCGTGCTGGTGGTAGTGTTTTAGTGTTTAGGGTAGTGCAGTGATGTTTGGGTAGTGTAGGGGGTTGTGCTGGGGGTAGTGTTTTATGGTTTAGGGTAGTGCAGTGGTGTTTGTGTAGTGTAGGGAGTCATGCTGGGGGTAGTGTTTTTGGTTTTAGGGTAGGCCAGGGCTAAATTTCCGTTCCACTCGCGGAAATTGCGATAATTCGACATTTTCGCGTTCCGCGGAGAGCGCGAAAATGTCAAAATTTTCGCATTCCGCAGCTTAGCGATAATTTGGTTCTTGCTCGTGCTGTAAAATAATACATTCTCGCGCGCGCGCTATCGCCTTACCTGAATCCCCGCGTTCGCCGACAAGTTTTCCCGATCCGGTCGTGTTCTCCACGAGATGTTGGATTGTTGGTAGCCATTTGCGCTGTCTCACGACAGTTCGCGCCCGCAGTAACGTCATGCGTCGCGCGATCACGTCTTTCTTCTCGCGATCATGCACCGCAAGAAGAGTGAAAACAAGATGGCCGCACCCGCAAGACACCGCATGGGTAAGTTAGCGAGCCGCGAACATGCAGAAAATACCGCGAACGGGCGGGAAAAAAACTTCCGCATCTTCGCGATATTTACGCGTGTTTGCGGAGATTTTAAACATTTTCGCGATAATTTGCGAAAGTCGCTTTCGCAAATTCCGCCCACCCCTAGTTTAGGGTAGTGCAGTTGTGTTTCGGTTGTGAAGGGAGTCATGCTGGGGAAGTGTTTTAGGGTAGTCCAGTGTAGGGGGTCTTGCAATGGGGCGTGTTTTAGGGTTTAGAGTGGTGCAGTGGTGTTTGAGCAGTGTAGGGGGTCATGCTGGGGGTAGTGTTTAAGGGTTTAGGGCAGTGCAGTACGATGGTGTTTGGGTAGTGTAGGGGGTCTTGCTGGGGGTAGTGTTTTAGGGTTTAGGGCAGTGCAGTGGTGTTTGTGTAGTGTAGGGGGTCATGCTGTGGGTAGTATTTCAGGGTTTAGAGTAGTGCAGTGGTGTTTGGGTAGTGTAGGGGTTTGTGCAGGGGGTATATTTACGGTTTAGGGTAGTGCAGTGGTGTTCGGGGAGTGTAGGGGGTCATGTTGGGGGTAGTGTTTTCGTGTTTAGGTATACTGTAGTGGTGTTTGTGTAGTGTAATGGGTCATGCTGGGGGTAGTGTTTTAGGGTTTAGGGTAGTGCAGAGGTGTTTGTGTAGTGTAGGGGGTAGTGCTGGGGATACTGTTTTAGGGTTTAGGATAGTGAGGTGGAGTTTGGGTAGTGTAGAACGCAGTGCTGGGGTAGTGTTTTAGGGTTGAGGGTAGTGCAGTGGTGTTTGTGTAGTGTAGGGGGTAGTGTTTTAGGGTTTAAGGTAGTGCAGTGGTGTTTTTGTAGTATAGGGGGTCGTGCTGGGGGTAGTGTTTAAGGGTTTAGGGTAGTGCAGTGTTGTTTGGGTACTGTAGGGGGTCGTGCTGGGGTACTGTCTTAGGGTTTAGGGTAGTGCAGTGGTGTTTGTGAAGTGTAGGGGGTCGTGTTTTAGGGTTTAGGGTAGTGCAGTGGTGTTTGGGTAGTGTAGGGGGGTCGTGCTGTGGGTAGTGTTTTGGGGTTTAGGATAGTGCAGTTGTGTTTTGGTAGTGAAGGGGGTCGTGCTGGGGATAGATTTAGGGTTTAGGGTAGTGCATTGGTGTTTGTGTTGTGAGGGGGTCATGCTGGGGGTAGTGTTTTAGGGTTTAGGGTGGTACATTAGTGTTTGCATAGTGTAGGGGGTCATGTTGGAGGTAGTGTTTTAGGGTTTAGGGTAGTGCAGTGGTGTTTGTGTAGTGTAGAGGGTAGAGTTTTAGGGTTTAGGATAGTGCAGTGGTGTATGTGTAGTGTAGGGGGTCGTGTTTTAGGGTTTGGGTAGTCCAGTGGTCTTTGGGTAGTGTAGGCGGTCGTGCTGGGGGTAGTGTTTTAGGGTTTAGGGTAGTGCAGTGGTGTTTGTGTAGTGTAGAGGGTAGAGTTTTAGGGTTTAGGATAGTGCAGTGGTGTATGTGTAGTGTAGGGGGTCATACTGGGGGAAGTATTTAGGGTTTAGGGTAGTGCAGTGGTGTTTGTGTAGTGTAGGGGGTCGTGTTTTAGGGTTTGGGTAGTCCAGTGGTCTTTGGGTAGTGTAGGCAGTCGTGCTGGGGGTAGTGTTTTTGGGTTTAGGGTAGTGCAGTTGTGTTTGGGTAGTGAAGGGGTCAAGCTGGGGGTTGTGTTTAAGGGTTTAGGGTTGAACAGTGGTGTTTGTGTAGTGTAGGGGGTCGTGCTTGGGGTAGTGTTTTAGGGTTTAGGGTAGAACAGTGGTGTTTGTGTAGTGTAGGGGGTCGTGTTGGGGTTAGTGTTTAAGGGTTTAAGGCAGTGCAGTGGTGTTTGTGTAGTGAAGGGGGTTGTGCTGGAGGTACATTTAGGGTAGTGCAGTGGTGTTTGGGTAGTGAAGGGGTCGTGCTGGGGGTAGTGTTTTAGGGTTTAGGGTATTACAGTGGTATTTGTGCAGTGTAGGGGATTGTGCTTGGGGTAGTGTTTTAGGGTTTAGGGTAGTGCAGTGGTGTTTGTGGAGTGTTGGGGGTCATGATGGGGGTAGATTTAGGGTTTACGGTAGTACAGTGGTGTTTGTGTAGTGAAGGGGGTTGTGCTGGGGTAGATTTAGGGTTTAGGGTAGTGCAGTGGTGTTTGGGTAGTGTAGGGGGTTGTGCTGGGGGTAGTGTTTAAGGGTTTAGGGTAGTGCAGTGGTGTTTGTGTAGTGCAGAGGGTAGAGTTTTAGGGTTTAGGATAGTGCAGTGGTGTTTGTGTAGTGTAGGGGGTCATACTGGGAGTAGTATTTAGGGTTTAGGGTAGTGCAGTGGTGTTTGTGTAGTGTAGGGGGTCGTGTTTTAGGGTTTGGGTAGTCCATTGGTCTTTAGGTAGTGAAGGGGTCGTGCTGGGGGTTGTGTTTTAGGGTTTAGGGTTGAACAGCGGTGTTTGTGTAGTGTAGGGGGTCGTGTTGGGGGTAGTGTTTTAGTGTTTAGGGTAGTGCAGTGATGTTTGGGTAGTGTAGGGGGTTGTGCTGGGGGTAGTGTTTAAGGGTTTAGGGTAGTGCAGTGGTGTTTGTGTAGTGTAGGGAGTCGTGCTGGGGTAGTGTTTTAGGGTTTAGGGTAGTGCAGTGGTGTTTGTGTAGTATAGGGGGTAGTGATTTAAGGTTGAGGGTAGTGCAGTGGTGTTTTTGTAGTGTAGGGGGTCATGCTGGGGGTAGTGTTTTAGGGTTTAGGGTAGTGCAACGCTGTTTGTGTAGTGTATGGGGTCGTGTTTTAGGGTTTAGTGTAGTTCATTGGTGTTTGGGTAGTGTAGGGGGTCGTGCTGGGGGTAGTGTGTTTGGGTTTAGGGTAGTGCAGTTGTGTTTCGGTTGTGAAGGGGGTCATGCTGGGGAAGTGTTTTAGGGTAGTACAGTGGTGTTTGTGTAGTGTAGGGGTCTTGCAATGGGTCGTGTTTTAGGGTTTAGAGTAGTGCAGTGGTGTTTGAGCAGTGTAGGGGGTCATGCTGGGGGTAGTGTTTAAGGGTTTTGGGCAGTGCAGTACAATGGTGTTTGGGTAGTGTAGGGGGTCTTGCTGGGGGTAGATTTTTATGGTGTAGGGCGGTGCTGTTGTGTTTGTGTAGTGTAGGGGGTCATGCTACGGGTAGTATTTCAGGGTTTAGAGTAGTGCAGTGGTGTTTCGGTAGTGTAGGGGTTTGTGCAGGGGGTATATTTACGGTTTAGGGTAGTGCAGTGGTGTTCGGGTAGTGTAGGGGGTCATGTTGGGGGTAGTGTTTTAGTGTTTAGGGATACTGTAGTGGTGTTTGTGTAGTGTAATGGGTCATGCTGCGAGAAGTGCCTTAGGGTTTAGGGAAGCGCAGTGGTGTTCGGGTAGTGTATGGGGTCGTGCTGGGGGTAGTGTTTTAGGGTTTAGGGTAGCACAGTGGTGTTTGTGTAGTGTAGTGGTTCATGCTGGGTGTAGATTTAATGTTTAGGGTAGTGCAGTGGAGTTTGGGTAGTGTGGGGGTCGTGCTGGGGATAGTTTTAGGGTTGCACAGTGGTGTTTGTGTAGTGTAGGGGGTCGTGCTGGGGGTAGTGTTTTAGTGTTTTGGGTAGTGCAGTGGTGTTCGGGTAGTGTAGGGGGTACTGGTTTAGGGTAGTGCAGTAGTGCAGTAGGGTAGTGCAGTTGTGTTTGGGTAGTGTAGGTTGTACTGCTGGGGTTAGTGTTTTAGGGTTTAGGGTAGTGTCGTGGTGTTTGTGTAGTGTAGGGGGTCATGCTGGGGGAAGTGATTTATGGTTTAGGGTAGTGTAGTGCTGTTTGTGTAGGGTAGGGGGTACTGCTGGGGGTAGTCTTTTAGGGTTTAGGATAGTGCAGTGGTGTTTGTGTAGTGTAGGAGGTAGTGCTGGGGATACTGTTTTAGGGTTTAAGGTAGTGAAGTGGTGTTTGGGTAGTGCAGGGCGTAGGGCTGGGGGTAGTGTTTTTGGGTTGAGGGTAGTGCAGTGGTGTTTGTGTAGTGTAGGGTGTAGTGTTTTAGGGTTTAGGGTAGTACTGTGGTATTTGTGCAGTGTAGGGCGTAGTGCTGGGGGTAGTGTTTTTGGGTTGAGGGTAGTGCAGTGGTGTTTGTGTAGTGTAGGGGGTCATGCTGGGGGTAGATTTAGGGTTTAGGGTAGTACAGTGGTGTTTGTGTAGTGAAGGAGGTTATGCTGGGGATAGATTTAGGGATTAGGGTAGTGCAGAGGTGTTTGGGTAGTGTAGGAAGTCGTGCTGGTGGTAGTGTTTTAGTGTTTATGGTAGTGCAGTGATGTTTGGGTAGTGTAGGGGGTTGTGCTGGGGGTCGTTTTTAAGGGTTTAGGGTAGTGCAGTGGTGTTTGTGTAGTGTTGGGGTCGTGCTGGGGGTAGTGTTTTAGGGTTTCGGGTAGTGCAGTGGTGTTTGTGTAGTGTAGAGGGTAGAGTTTTAGGGTTTAGTATAGTGCAGTGGTGTTTGTGTTGTGTAGGCGGTCATACTGGGGGTAGTATTTAGGGTTTAGGGTAGTGCAGTGGTGTTTTTGTAGTATTGGGGGTCGTGTTTTAGGGTTTAGGGTAGTCCAGTGGTCTTTGGGTAGTGTAGGCGGTCTTGCTGGGGGTAGTGTTTTTGGGTTTAGGGTAGTGCAGTTGTGTTTGGGTAGTGAAGGGGGTCGTGCTGGGGGTTGTGTTTTAGGGTTTAGGGTTAAACAGTGGTGGTTGTGTAGCGTAGGGGGTCGTGCTTGGGGTAGGAGTTTAGAGTTTAGGGTAGTGCAGTGGTGTTTGTGTAGTGTAGGGGGTCATGCTGGGGGTTGATTTAGGGTTTAGGGTAGTGCAGTGGTGTTTGGGCAGTGTAGGAAGTCGTGCTGGTGGTAGTGTTTTAGTGTTTAGGGTAGTGCAGTGATGTTTGGGTAGTGTAGGGGGTTGTGCTGGGGGTAGTGTTTAAGGGTTTAGGGTAGTGCAGTGGTGTTTGTGTAGTGTAGGGAGTCGTGCTGGGGGTAGTGTTTTAGGGTTTAGGGTAGTGCAGTGGTGTTTGTGTAGTATAGGGCGTAGTGATTTAAGGTTTAGGGTAGTGCAGTGGTGTTTTTGTAGTGTAGGGAGTCATGCTGGGGGTAGTGTTTTAGGGTTTAGGGTAGTGCAACGCTGTTTGTGTAGTGTATGCGGTCGTGTTTTAGGGTTTAGGGTAGTTCAGTGGTCTTTGGGTAGTGTAGGGGGTCGTGCTGGGGGTAGTGTGTTTGGGTTTAGGGTAGTGCAGTTGTGTTTCGGTTGTGAAGGGGGTCATGCTGGGGAAGTGTTTTAGGGTAGTACAGTGGTGTTTGTGTAGTGTAGGGGTCTTGCAATGGGTCGTGTTTTAGGGTTTAGAGTAGTGCAGTGGTGTTTGAGCAGTGTAGGGGGTCATGCTGGGGGTAGTGTTTAAGGGTTTAGGGCAGTGCAGTACAATGGTGTTTGGGTAGTGTAGGGGGTCTTTCTGGGGGTAGATTTTTATGGTTTAGGGCGGTGCTGTTGTGTTTGTGTAGTGTAGGGGGTCATGCTACGGGTAGTATTTCAGGGTTTAGAGTAGTGCAGTGGTGTTTGGGTAGTGTAGGGGTTTGTGCAGGGGGTATATTTACGGTTTAGGGTAGTGCAGTGGTGTTCGGGTAGTGTAGGGGGTCATGTTGGGGGTAGTGTTTTAGTGTTTAGGGATACTGTAGTGGTGTTTGTGTAGTGTAATGGGTCATGCTGCGAGAAGTGCCTTAGGGTTTAGGGAAGCGCAGTGGTGTTCGGGTAGTGTATGGGGTCGTGCTGGGGGTAGTGTTTTAGGGTTTAGGGTAGCACAGTGGTGTTTGTGTAGTGTAGTGGTTCATGCTGGGTGTAGATTTAATTTTTAGGGTAGTGCAGTGGTGTTTGGGTAGTGTGGGGGTCGTGCTGGGGATAGTTTTAGGGTTGCACAGTGGTGTTTGTGTAGTGTAGGGGGTCGTGCTGGGGGTAGTGTTTTAGTGTTTTGGGTAGTGCAGTGGTGTTCGGGTAGTGTAGGGGGTACTGGTTTAGGGTAGTGCAGTAGTGCAGTAGGGTAGTGCAGTTGTGTTTGGGTAGTGTAGGTTGTACTGCTGGGGTTAGTGTTTTAGGGTTTAGGGTAGTGTCGTGGTGTTTGTGTAGTGTAGGGGGTCATGCTGGGGGAAGTGATTTATGGTTTAGGGTAGTGTAGTGCTGTTTGTGTAGGGTATGGGGTACTGCTGGGGGTAGTCTTTTAGGGTTTAGGGTAGTGCAGTGGGGTTTGTGTAGGGTAGGGGGTAGTGCTGGGGATACTGTTTTAGGGTTTAAGGTAGTGAAGTGGTGTTTGGGTAGTGTAGGGCGTAGGGCTGGGGGTAGTGTTTTTGGGTTGAGGGTAGTGCAGTGGTGTTTGTGTAGTGTAGGGTGTAGTGTTTTAGGGTTTAGGGTAGTACTGTGGTATTTGTGCAGTGTAGGGCGTAGTGCTGGGAGTAGTGTTTTTGGGTTGAGGGTATTGCAGTGGTGTTTGTGTAGTGTAGGGGGTCATGCTGGGGGTAGATTTAGGGTTTAGGGTAGTACAGTGGTGTTTGTGTAGTGAAGGGGGTTATGCTGGGGATAGATTTAGGGATTAGGGTAGTGCAGAGGTGTTTGGGTAGTGTAGGAAGTCGTGCTGGTGGTAGTGTTTTAGTGTTTATGGTAGTGCAGTGATGTTTGGGTAGTGTAGGTGTGAGAAGTTGGCCTGGTATATGATGCTCACTAGTTAAAGTGATCACCTTGTACCATGCCAAGCAACCCTTATGGTGTGGTTGTAAGTCAACCTTTTCGGACTAGCTGCCCTAGTGGTAGCGTAGGCTAAGCAGTCTTTGAGGCTAAACTCGTGAAGCGTGTTAAGCCAGCTGTTTTACCAAATGCAACCCCCTTTTATACCAATGGAAGGACACCACACAGATATATATGTCAGTCCCCAATAGCCTTAGTTTAGCTGGGCCAAGTATAATACTTGGCACTGGGCTAGTTCTCCCTTCATCATCACTACTTTCTGTATCCTCACCACTTTCCTCCCCTGTAGTATGATTCTCATCTAAGGGATGGCTATTGGAACTGGGTACCTCTGTAGCATCTTCAGAAGGGGGGCCTCCTGTTCCTGACCCTAAGGGGGCTAACTGGGAAGCTTTCTTGAGTTCTCTCTGATTCTCATCATTCTGTAAGAGTTCTCTGAGCTCAGCAGAGGTAGGGTTCTTGGGCTGTTTAAGGCCTCTAAGAGTTGCCAAATGCCTGAGCTCATTCTGATTAAGGGTAGCAAAGCTGGATGGTGCCCTCTGGGGGTCACTCTCAACAGAGATGGGTACAGTGGACCCCTCTGCCCCGGCCATTGCTCTTAAGTGTGGGTGGATGTGTTGCAATCTACCTACACTTGTGTTTACCTACTAAACCTATCTAGTAGTTGTAGTCAGGGTGTGCTACTCCCTTTGCTCTACAACAACTAAGTTCAGTAGAACTTATGTATTTCTAATCTTGTTTTATATGTACCTACAGGTACCTTTGTGATCTTTCAATTGGTAACCAAGAGATTACAATGGTAAAACACAGCAAGCTCAAATCCAACCGCTGCTCACCAATGTGAGAAGTTGGCCTGGTATATGATGCTCACTAGTTAAAGTGATCACCTTGTACCATGCCAAGCAACCCTTATGGTGTGGTTGTAAGTCAGCCTTTTCGGACTAGCTGCCCTAGTGGTAGCGTAGGCTAAGCAGTCTTTGAGGCTAAACTCGTGAAGCGTGTTAAGCCAGCTGTTTTACCAAATGCAACCCCCTTTTATACCAATGAAAGGACACCACACAGATATATATTCAAAATATATATGTATTTATTTCTCAAAGTAACCCCTAGTCTCTTTATGAGCACAGGAGCACAAATCGTCAAACAAGATTACAGTAGAATACACAGAAGTTGCACTTTATATGGATAGGCCCTGGTGGCCGCTCAAACCATATACTAAAATAGTGGTATAAGTACCACGAACAGAAAAGGGAAAAGGCCTAGGGCCTCTAGAATCGCTGGGCCTACAAGGAGCTAACTTCAGTTAGTGACCAGGAGGTCCACGGGTGGCGTGTGCAGAGCAAATAGTCACACGCGTGCTCCCATAGGTTTCAATGGGTGCGTAAAAAGTACAAAGTTACTGCAAAGAGGATCTTCCGGATGGACTAGGAACTCAAGATTTGGAACACAGGCACTAGAGATGTATTACTACACTTGGGCACAGGTGTGCCAGCTTTACCTCACCCACAGGAAGCGGGTGCATAGGCCTCGAAGTGCGTCGGGTCTCTTCTATCTGTTCCGTGGAGCTTGAAGACAAAGATGCTGCAGGCGGTCGGTCCGGGAGAGATGCAGTGGATCCAAGAGTGGATCGGAGATGTTGAAGACGTGTAAGCAGAGGGGACAGTGTTCACAGCCACTAGCCAGTGACCGGCGTGGCACCAGGTGGGTACCAGGCAATGTCGGGTGCAAACAGGAAGAAAGGTGTAGCTTGTCTCTGCAGCCACGTGGTCCCTGGAGATCGACGACATCCAGGAGTCGGTTCACGAGCTGTCCCATGCAGCCTCTCGCTGTCGGCCGTGTCGGCGACTTGATCGAAGCAAACAAGCCTTGGCAAAAGCAATTGTTGTAGGAGATGAAATAAGCTGATGGTTCTGACCAGCAAGGTCAGAAGGACTGCTCCTTTGGAGGGGAGCAAGGGCCAGTCTGGAGCAACCAGACCAGCGGTGTATTTTGTAGAGTTCGTCGCCAAGATGGCTACTAGCCAGCGGGCCAGCAACCGGTTAGGCGCGTCGAGTGGCAAAATGCAGAAGGGCCCCACGCAGATCGTGGAGATGCTGGAGGGCTCACCTTTGGTGCAGATGCTGCTCGGGTGTTGGGCTTCTCAGATCCCAAAGCACAACTTGGAGGGAGCCTCGGTTGTTGCACTTGTCAGCTTGTCGTGGTCGTTTCAAGATGGCTGGCTCCACGTGTCTCGGTGCCTCCACGGGTCTCCTCTTTTCAGGGACTGTGGATCGGGCGGTGAGAGGTCTGGAGGTCCAGGTCTTGTCAGTCTCTGGGCTCGGGCTCCGGCGGGAGGCGGCGGCAAAGCAGACGTTGATTCGCTGGATGGTGCTTGCGTTAGCAAGGTGGTCACTCCCTGACCACAGGGGAGATTGGCTTCAGTCCTCTGTGCAGCAGAGCGTCGAAGTTCCCGTCTTCTTCTTAGTGTTAAGTTGATTCCAGGATGTCTGAAGTCTTAGGACACAGCTCCTACCTTTAAGCGGATTCTAGGGGCCGGACTACCTGCTAGGTCCCTCCCTATGGGTGGGACCAGGAAGGGGGGTGGTTACACCCCCAATCCTTTGTCCAGCTCGCCCCAGGCCCGGGACTGGTGTGCCCCAGGACCGGTTTGAACTGGCATATGCACCGAGGCTCCTTGTGAGCCACAGGCATGTCTGGTTTCTTTCAAGCCCTACCTGACCAATACACAAAATCCTGTCTGGGGTGGTGCATGCACCTCCCCTGGCAGGAAACCCTTTGTCCACACCTCCCAAGCTGGAAGGACTCCCAGCAGCAGGAGGGCAGACTTGTGTCTGTGGTGGCAGCATCCATTTTGTGGAGCTGAGGCTATGTCTGATTTTACCCGGGTTTCAGGTACTGTACATGTCGTGTCCCTCTAGAAGGGTGGAATGCTAACCCCGTCGCCAGAATTGGCGAGGGGTTAGTATTCCAATTCGTATGACACCTTACTCGACATGTTTTGATAAAGCCAAACCAAAGATAGCATTTAACCGCGAGGTTCATAATGCACTTAAGAGTATATGGTATGACGATATCTGGAAACAGTAGAAGGAAGTTGTTCCGACCACTGCAGACAGGCTCAGCTCATGCCAGAGCACCATCTCACATGGAACCAAGCACTCTGCCTTCAGGATTGTTAAGGCCTGCCATAGGAGTGACTTATAGGTTACCAGGTGTCCCATTTAAGGTTAGGTATAGGTATACTACACCTAAGTAAGAGGTGATTACACCAACTTACCCCAGCTGAGTGATCAGCCAGTTGTGTCAGATTGTTAGGCCAAGCCTGGGGTGGCATAATACATGCTTCAGCCCCTGGCAGGCCTTGGGTACACCAATGCCCTGGGTACCTAGTGTACACTGGTACAGGGGCTGACAGGGTGATCCACTTCCAATTGGTTATGCACCTAGGGTGCATAGTTTTAATTTAGTAGAGAGAACAGCAGGCTGGGGGTCTGATTGGCAGGCCCACAGCCTCAATATGTCAAAAACCAGTGAAGCAAAAAGCAAAAATTTGGTTTGACCATAGGATAGCAGACCCTACTCTCCTACACAACCCCCCCCCAAACGCTGGGACATTAAACTAGCCTTGACCAGTCTCGTCTTCATGTCCTAAGTGGAAGTACCTGGAGAGACCATCTGCATTCCCATGGTCAGTACCTGGCCGGTGCTCCACTGTAAAGTCCATCCCCTGTAGGGAAATGGACCACCTAAGCAGTTTGGGGTTTTCACCCTTCATCTGATTTAGCCACAAGAGGGGCTTATGGTCGGTCTGAATCTTGAAGTGAGTGCCAAACAAGTATGGCCTCAGCTTCTTCAGGGCCCACACCACAGCAAAGGCCTCCCTCTCAATAGCTGACCAATTCTTCTCTCTGGGGGTCAACCTTCTGCTAATAAAAGCAATGGGTTGGTCTTGACCATCTACATTAAGTTGTGACAGCACAGCTCCCACACCCAACTCAGAAGCATCTGTTTGGACAATAAACTCTTTGGAGTAGTCAGGACTTTTCAGGATAGGTGCAGAGCACATGGCCTCCTTCAGGTCATCAAATGCCTTTTGACAGCTTACTGTCCACTGAACCTTTTTGGGCATCTTCTTGGATGTCAGATCATTAAGAGGAGTCACAATGGACCCATAGTTCTTAACAAACTTCCTGTAGTACCCAGTCAAGCCCAAGAAAGCTCGAACTTGAGTCTGGGTGGTTGGAGGGGACCAGTCCTTAATGGATTGTATCTTACTCTCCAGTGGTTGAACTTGGCCTCCACCCACAAGGTGGCCCAAATATACAACCTTACTCTGCCCTATCTGGCACTTAGTAGCCTTGATAGTGAGGCCTGCCCTTTGCAGAGCCTCAAGAGCCTTCTTCAGGTGGATCAGGTGATCCTCCCAGGTGGAGCTAAAGACAGCAATGTCATCAAGATATGCTGCGCAAAAGTCATCCAACCCAGTAAGGACTTGGTTCACCAGCCTTTGGAAGGTGGCAGGTGCATTCTTCAGACCAAAGGGCATCACCACAAACTGGTAGTGCCCACCTGGGGTTGAGAATGCTGTTTTGGCCTTAGACTCCTCAGCTAATCTGATTTGCCAATAGCCAGCTGTTAAGTCAAATGTGCTCAAAAACTTTGCAGAAGCTAGTTTGTCTATGAGCTCATCTGCCCTTGGAATAGGGTGTGCATCTGTCCTGGTGACAGCATTGAGACCCCTGTAGTCCACACAGAACCTCATCTCTCTCTTGCCATCTTTGGTGTGAAGTTTGGGGACCAGAACCACTGGGCTAGCCCAGGGGCTCTCTGAGGGTTCAATGACACCTAATTCCAGCATTTTATGTACCTCAGCCTTTATACAGTCCCTGACGTGGTCAGGTTGTCTGTAAAGCTTGTTCTTTACAGGCAGACTGTCACCAGTGTCCACCACATGGGTACACCAGTCAGTTTGACTAGGTATCAAGGAAAACATATGTGAAAATGATTGTAGAACCTGTCTACATTCAGTCTGCTGATGGGCAGTGAGGTTGCCTCCAAGGGTCACTCCTTCCACTGAGCCATCTTCAGGGTTCTGAGACAACAGGTCTGGGAGAGGGTCACTCTCTTCCTCCTGTCCCTCATCTGTAGCCATGAGCAAGCCCATGTCTGCCCTGTCAACATATGCTTTAAGCCTGTTAACATGGAGTACCCTGTGGGGACTCCTGGGAGTTCCTAGGTCGACCAAGTAGGTGACCTCTCCCTTCTTTTCCAGGATTGTATGGGGTCCAGACCATTTGTCTTGGAGTGCTGCTGGGGCCACTGGCTCCAACACCCATACCTTCTGTCCTGGCTGAAACTCAACCAAGACAGCCTTTTGGTCATGCCAAGCTTTCTGTAAGGCCTGGCTTGCCTCAAGGTTTTTGGATGCCTTCTCCATATACTCAGCCATCCTGGAGCGGAGACCAAGTACATAGTCCACTATGTCTAGCTTGGGCTTTTTGAGAGGTAACTCCCATCCTTCCTTCACCAAACACAGTGGGCCTCTCACAGGGTGCCCAAACAACAATTCAAAGGGGCTGTAGCCAACTCCTTTTTGTGGGACCTCTCTGTAAGCAAACAGAAGGCAGGGTAGAAGGATGTCCCATCTTCGCCTGAGCTTTTCAGGTAATCCTTTGATCATACCCTTTAGGGTCTTGTTGAATCTCTCAACAAGCCCATTGCATTGTGGGTGATAAGGGGTGGTGAACTTGTAGTTGACACCACATTCCTTCCACATAGCTGTCAAGTATCCTGACATAAAGTTGGTACCTCTGTCAGATACTACCTCCTTAGGAAACCCCACTCTGGAGAATACTCCCAGCAGGGCCCTGGCCACCACAGGAGCTGTAGTGGTCCTAAGGGGAATTGCCTCTGGATACCTGGTGGCATGATCCACTACCACCAGTATAAATCTGTGCCCAGATGCAGTGGGAGGATCCATGGGACCCACTATGTCTATTCCCACTCTTTCAAAGGGGACCCCCACCACAGGTAGTGGTATTAGGGGGGCCTTTGTTGTGCCACCTGATTTGCCACTGGCTTGGCAGGTAACACAGGAGCGACAAAACTCCTTTGTATCTTCATTCATATGAGGCCAGTGAAAGTGAGGGACAAGCCTGTCCCAAGTCTTGTTCTGGCCTAAGTGTCCTGCTAAAGGAATATCATGGGCCAAGGTAAGAAGGAAGCCCCTAAATTGCAGAGGTATAACCAACCTCCTGGTAGCACCAGGCTTGGGGTCTCTAGCCTCTGAATAAAGGAGCCCTTCATCCCAATACACTTTATGGGTACCTTGAGCATTCCCAGCAGCCTCAGCAGCAGCCAGCTGTCTGAGGGGTTCAAGAGAGGGACAGGATAACTGAGCCTGCCTCAAGTCAGCCCTTGAAGGTCCCCCTGTCCCCAGAAACTCAACCTGATCAGGTTCAAGCTCTTCAGGGACAGTTCCTTCAGGGTCCTCTAGATCAGCTTCCTGGGAAGGCTGATCATCACTCTGAGGCAGGGGGGAAGGCACAGCCTTGACCCTCCTGTTCTTCTTCTTGGTAGGTGCTTGGTCCATTGTTCCAGGATACAAGACCTGAGGTTCAGTGAGGCACTTTTTGGCCTGTGACCTGGTCACAGCAAGGACATGTGATGATATACCTAACATCTCTGCATGAGTCCTGTACTCCACTTCTGACCATAGAGAACTCTCTAGGTCATTGCCCAACAAACATTCTACTGGGAGGTCTGCACTAACCACAACCCTTTTGAGGCCAGTTACCCCTCCCCATGAGAAGTTAACAACTGCCACACTATGTGAAGTAGTGGCATTGCTGGCATTGGTCACCAGGTAGTTCTCACCTGGTATGTACTGTCCAGGGTCCACAAAGCCTGGTGTCACCATAGTGACACTGGCACATGTGTCCCTGTAGGCTTGAGCCACTTTGTCATTAATTAAAGGAGTCTGTCTGTACTTGCCCAGGTTACTGGGGCTCACAGTCAGGGACAAATCAATGTCCCCATCACAGATCAAGACTGCCTGTGTCAGGGTTCTGTCTAAGTCAGAATCTCCTTCAGTTCCCATAGTGATTCCCACTACACCCTTTGTCTGGGGACCAACACTGCTAACAGTAGTACTGGGAGCAGGTGCCTTAGGGGCAACAGTGTTGGGGGCTCCACCCTTTTTGCAATCACTAGTCCAGTGAGTTGTATTTTTGCAATGATTGCACCAGGGTTTCTTTTGACCTTCTTTCTTCTTTTTGGACTGTTGTTGGGACCCACCCTCCTTAGCAGTAGTTTGGGGCCCTGTTGAAGACTTCTGGTCTTTAGATTTCTGATCTCCACCCTTTTGGTCTGTTTTCTTCTGATCACCCCCTTGGCCCTGGTTCTGGTTCTTTTGCTTAACCCTGGTTCTGACCCATTTGTCTGCCTTCTTTCCCAATTCTTGGGGAGAGGTCAGATCAGAGTCAACCAAGTGTTGATGCAGTTGCTGGTTTTGACAGTTATTTAAAATCTGTTCTCTCATCATCAAATTATACAATCCTGTAAAATCAGATACCTTACTTCCCAGCAACCAACCCTCCAAAGCCTTAGTGGCACATTCAACATATTCAGACCAGTCCTGAGTCTGTGTCTTTTGGGTGTCTCTGAACATTAACCTGTACTGTTCAGTGGTTAAGCCTAACCCATCTACCAGAACACTCTTCAGGACTCTGTAATTTCTGACATCCTCTTCTCTAACAGTGAGGAGTCTGTCTCTGCCTCTTCCTTCAAAGGAGAGCCAGAGGATTGCTGCCCACTGGTCTTCAGGAACCTGCTGTACTTTGCAGGCTCTCTCAAGAGCAGTTATCCATTTGTGGATGTCATCCCCACTTTTGTAGGGGGGCACAACCTTAGACAGGTTCCTATTATCAAAGACCCTATCTTTGTCCTTAGGGACAATGCTGCCACCAGTGGGTATAGACCCACTCTCTCTAGGTTGCCTAGCCTTGTTCAGTTTTTCTTCCATCAGGGCTACTTCTAGCTCCTGCTTCCTGATCCTCAGCTGGGCTTCCTGCATTCTGGCCTCATGTTCCCTCCTCTGAGGGGTGGTCATCCTTTTCCTGGAGTGACCTTGAGAGCCTCTAGAGCCATGAGAAGCATTGGAGTCACCTGAGCGATTCCTTTGCCTCCCAAGCCCTGTGTTAAGTCCACTGGGGAGATCCAATGGGGTAAACCCATTGTCAGTCCCCAATAGCCTTAGTTTAGCTGGGCCAAGTATAATACTTGGCACTGGGCTAGTTCTCCCTTCATCATCACTACTTTCTGTATCCTCACCACTTTCCTCCCCTGTAGTATGATTCTCATCTAAGGGATGGCTATTGGAACTGGGTACCTCTGTAGCATCTTCAGAAGGGGGGCCTCCTGTTCCTGACCCTAAGGGGGCTAACTGGGAAGCTTTCTTGAGTTCTCTCTGATTCTCATCATTCTGTAAGAGTTCTCTGAGCTCAGCAGAGGTAGGGTTCTTGGGCTGTTTAAGGCCTCTAAGAGTTGCCAAATGCCTGAGCTCATTCTGATTAAGGGTAGCAAAGCTGGATGGTGCCCTCTGGGGGTCACTCTCAACAGAGATGGGTACAGTGGACCCCTCTGCCCCGGCCATTGCTCTTAAGTGTGGGTGGATGTGTTGCAATCTACCTACACTTGTGTTTACCTACTAAACCTATCTAGTAGTTGTAGTCAGGGTGTGCTACTCCCTTTGCTCTACAACAACTAAGTTCAGTAGAACTTATGTATTTCTAATCTTGTTTTATATGTACCTACAGGTACCTTTGTGATCTTTCAATTGGTAACCAAGAGATTACAATGGTAAAACACAGCAAGCTCAAATCCAACCGCTGCTCACCAATGTGAGAAGTTGGCCTGGTATATGATGCTCACTAGTTAAAGTGATCACCTTGTACCATGCCAAGCAACCCTTATGGTGTGGTTGTAAGTCAGCCTTTTCGGACTAGCTGCCCTAGTGGTAGCGTAGGCTAAGCAGTCTTTGAGGCTAAACTCGTGAAGCGTGTTAAGCCAGCTGTTTTACCAAATGCAACCCCCTTTTATACCAATGAAAGGACACCACACAGATATATATTCAAAATATATATGTATTTATTTCTCAAAGTAACCCCTAGTCTCTTTATGAGCACAGGAGCACAAATCGTCAAACAAGATTACAGTAGAATACACAGAAGTTGCACTTTATATGGATAGGCCCTGGTGGCCGCTCAAACCATATACTAAAATAGTGGTATAAGTACCACGAACAGAAAAGGGAAAAGGCCTAGGGCCTCTAGAATCGCTGGGCCTACAAGGAGCTAACTTCAGTTAGTGACCAGGAGGTCCACGGGTGGCGTGTGCAGAGCAAATAGTCACACGCGTGCTCCTATAGGTTTCAATGGGTGCGTAAAAAGTACAAAGTTACTGCAAAGAGGATCTTCCGGATGGACTAGGAACTCAAGATTTGGAACACAGGCACTAGAGATGTATTACTACACTTGGGCACAGGTGTGCCAGCTTTACCTCACCCACAGGAAGCGGGTGCATAGGCCTCGAAGTGCGTCGGGTCTCTTCTATCTGTTCCGTGGAGCTTGAAGACAAAGATGCTGCAGGCGGTCGGTCCGGGAGAGATGCAGTGGATCCAAGAGTGGATCGGAGATGTTGAAGACCTGTAAGCAGAGGGGACAGTGTTCAGAGCCACTAGCCAGTGACCGGCGTGGCACCAGGTGGGTACCAGGCAATGTCGGGTGCAAACAGGAAGAAAGGTGTAGCTTGTCTCTGCAGCCACGTGGTCCCTGGAGATCGACGACGTCCAGGAGTCGGTTCACGAGCTGTCCCACGCAGGCTCTCGCTGTCGGCGGTGTCGGCGACTTGATCGAAGCAAACAAGCCTTGGCAAAAGCAATTGTTGTAGGAGATGAAATAAGCTGATGCTTCTGACCAGCAAGGTCAGAAGGACTGCTCCTTTGGAGGGGAGCAAGGGCCAGTCTGGAGCAACCAGACCAGCGGTGTATTTCGTAGAGTTCGTCGCCAAGATGGCTACTAGCCAGCGGGCCAGCAACCGGTTAGGCGCGTCGAGTGGCAAAATGCAGAAGGGCCCCACGCAGATCGTGGAGATGCTGGAGGGCTCACCTTTGGTGCAGATGCTGCTCGGGTGTTGGGCTTCTCAGATCCCAAAGCACAACTTGGAGGGAGCCTCGGTTGTTGCACTTGTCAGCTTGTCGTGGTCGTTTCAAGATGGCTGGCTCCACGTGTCTCGGTGCCTCCACGGGTCTCCTCTTTTCAGGGACTGTGGATCGGGCGGTGAGAGGTCTGGAGGTCCAGGTCTTGTCAGTCTCTGGGCTCGGGCTCCGGCGGGAGGCGGCGGCAAAGCAGACGTTGATTCGCTGGATGGTGCTTGCGTTAGCAAGGTGGTCACTCCCTGACCACAGGGGAGATTGGCTTCAGTCCTCTGTGCAGCAGAGCGTCGAAGTTCCCGTCTTCTTCTTAGTGTTAAGTTGATTCCAGGATGTCTGAAGTCTTAGGACACAGCTCCTACCTTTAAGCGGATTCTAGGGGCCGGACTACCTGCTAGGTCCCTCCCTATGGGTGGGACCAGGAAGGGGGGTGGTTACACCCCCAATCCTTTGTCCAGCTCGCCCCAGGCCCGGGACTGGTGTGCCCCAGGACCGGTTTGAACTGGCATATGCACCGAGGCTCCTTGTGAGCCACAGGCATGTCTGGTTTCTTTCAAGCCCTACCTGACCAATACACAAAATCCTGTCTGGGGTGGTGCATGCACCTCCCCTGGCAGGAAACCCTTTGTCCACACCTCCCAAGCTGGAAGGACTCCCAGCAGCAGGAGGGCAGACTTGTGTCTGTGGTGGCAGCATCCATTTTGTGGAGCTGAGGCTATGTCTGATTTTACCCGGGTTTCAGGTACTGTACATGTCGTGTCCCTCTAGAAGGGTGGAATGCTAACCCCGTCGCCAGAATTGGCGAGGGGTTAGTATTCCAATTCGTATGACACCTTACTCGACATGTTTTGATAAAGCCAAACCAAAGATAGCATTTAACCGCGAGGTTCATAATGCACTTAAGAGTATATGGTTTGACGATATCTGGAAACAGTAGAAGGAAGTTGTTCCGACCACTGCAGACAGGCTCAGCTCATGCCAGAGCACCATCTCACATGGAACCAAGCACTCTGCCTTCAGGATTGTTAAGGCCTGCCATAGGAGTGACTTATAGGTTACCAGGTGTCCCATTTAAGGTTAGGTATAGGTATACTACACCTAAGTAAGAGGTGATTACACCAACTTACCCCAGCTGAGTGATCAGCCAGTTGTGTCAGATTGTTAGGCCAAGCCTGGGGTGGCATAATACATGCTTCAGCCCCTGGCAGGCCTTGGGTACACCAATGCCCTGGGTACCTAGTGTACACTGGTACAGGGGCTGACAGGGTGATCCACTTCCAATTGGTAAT
Organism: Triturus cristatus; assembly: GCF_964204655.1. Taxonomy (NCBI): domain Eukaryota; kingdom Metazoa; phylum Chordata; class Amphibia; order Caudata; family Salamandridae; genus Triturus; species Triturus cristatus. The sequence goes on from NW_028187605.1 coordinate 123,683, forward strand.
GCACCTAGGGTGCATAGTTTTAATTTAGTAGAGAGAACAGCAGGCTGGGGGTCTGATTGGCAGGCCCACAGCCTCAATATGTCAAAAACCAGTGAAGCAAAAAGCAAAAATTTGGTTTGACCATAGGATAGCAGACCCTACTCTCCTACAGTAGGGGGTTGTGCTGGGGGTCGTTTTTAAGGGTTTAGGGTAGTGCAGTGGTGTTTGTGTAGTGTTGGGGTCGTGCTGGGGGTAGTGTTTTAGGGTTTCGGGTAGTGCAGTGGTGTTTGTGTAGTGTAGAGGGTAGAGTTTTAGGGTTTAGTATAGTGCAGTGGTGTTTGTGTTGTGTAGGTGGTCAAACTGGGGGTAGTATTTAGGGTTTAGGGTAGTGCAGTGGTGTTTTTGTAGTATAGGGGGTCGTGTTTTAGGGTTTAGGGTAGTCCAGTGGTCTTTGGGTAGTGTAGGCGGTCGTGCTGGGGGTAGTGTTTTTGGTTTTAGGGTAGTGCAGTTGTGTTTGGGTAGTGAAGGGGGTCGTGCTGGGGGTTGTGTTTTAGGGTTTAGGGTTAAACAGTGGTGTTTGTGTAGTGTAGGGGGTCGTGCTTGGGGTAGGAGTTTAGAGTTTAGGGTAGTGCAGTGGTGTTTGTGTAGTGTAGGGGGTCATGCTGGGGGTAGATTTAGGGTTTAGGGTAGTACAGTGGTGTTTGTGTAGTGTAGGGGGTCGTGTTGGGGGTAGCGTTTTAGGGTTTAAGGCAGTGCAGTGGTGTATGTGTAGTGAAGGGGATTGTGCTGGGGGTTGATTTAGGGTATTGCAGTTGTGTTTGGTTAGTGAAGGGGGACGTGCTGGGCTAGTGTTTAGGGCAGTACAGTGGTATTTGTGCAGTGTAGGGGATCGTGCTTGGGGTAGTGTTTTAGGGTTTAGGGTAGTGCAGTGGTGGTTGTGTAGTGTAGGGGGTCATGCTGGGAGTAGTGTTTTAGGGTTTAGGGTAGTGAAGTGGTGTTTGTGTAGTGTAGGGGGTAGTGATTTAAGGTTTAGGGTAGTGCAGTGGTGTTTTTGTAGTGTAGGTGGTCGTGCTGGGGGTAGTGTTTTAGGGTTTAGGGTGGTGCAACGCTGTTTGTGTAGTGTATGGGGTTGTGTTTTAAGGTTTAGGGTAGTTCAGTGGTGTTTGGGTAGTGTAGGGGGTCGTGCTGGGGGTAGTGTTTTTGGGTGTAGGGTAGTGCAGTTGTGTTTCGGTTGTGAAGGGGGTCATGCTGGGGAAGTGTTTTAGGGTAGTACAGTGGTGTTTGTGTAGTGTAGGGGGTCTTGCAAGGGGTCGTGTTTTAGGGTTTAGGGTAGTGCAGTGTCTTTGAGCAGTGTAGGGGGTCGTGCTGGGGATAGTGTTTTAGGGTTTAGGGCAGTGCAGTGGTGTTTGTGTAGTGTAGGGGGTCATGCTGGAGGTAGTATTTCAGGGTTTAGAGTAGTGCAGTGGTGTTTGGGTAGTGTAGGGGTTTGTGCAGGGGGTATATTTAGGGTTTAGGGTAGTGCAGCGGTGTTCGGTAGTGTAGGGGGTCATGTTGGGGGTAGGGTTTTAGTGTTTACGGTAGTGTAGTGGTGTTTGTGTAGTGTAATGGGTCATGCTGCGGGAAGTGCCTTAGGGTTTAGGGAAGCGCAGTGGTGTTCGGGTAGTGTATGGGGTCGTGCTGGGGGTAGTGTTTTAGGGTAGCGCAGTGGTGTTTGTGTATTGTAGGGGGTTGTGCTGGGGGTAGTGGTTTAGTGTTTCGGGTAGTGCAGTGGTGTTTGGGTAGTATAGAGGGTCATGCTGGGGGTTGTGTTTTAGGGTTTAGGGTAGTACAGTTGTGTTTGGGTAGTGTAGGGGGTACTGCTGGGGTTAGTGTTTTAGGGTGTAGGGTAGTGTTGTGGTGTTTGTATAGTGTAGGGGGTCATGCTGGGGGTAGTGATTCAGGGTTTAGGGTAGTGCAGTGGTGTTTGTGTAGGGTAGGGGGTACTGCTGGGGGTAGTGTTTTAGGGTTTAGGGTAGTGCAGTGGTGTTTGTGTAGTGTAGGGGGTAGTGCTAGGGATACTGTTTAAGGGTTTAAGGTAGTGAAGTGGTGTTTGTGTAGTGTAGGGCGTAGTGCTGGGGCAGTGTTTTTGGGTTGAGGGTAGTGCAGTGGTGTTTGTGTAGTGAAGGGGGTTATGCTGGGGGTAGATTTAGGGTTTAGGGTAGTGCAGTGGTGTTTGGGTGGTGTAGGAAGTCGTGCAGGTGGTAGTGTTTTAGTGTTTAGGGTAGTGCAGTGATGTTTGGGTAGTGTAGGGGGTTGTGCTGGAGGTAGTATTTAAGGATTTAGGGTAGTGCAGTGGTGTTTGTGTAGTGTAGGGGTCGTGCTAGGGGTAGTGTTTTAGGGTTTCGGGTAATGCAGGTGTGTTTGTGTAGTGTAGAGGGTAGAGTTTTATGGTTTAGGATAGTGCAGTGGTGTTTGTGTTGTGTAGGGGGTCATACTGGGGGTAATATTTAGGGTTTTGGGTAGTGCAGTGGTGTTTGTGTAGTGTAGGGGGTCGTGTTTTAGGGTTTAGGGTAGTCCAGTGGCCTTTGGGTAGTGTAGGCGGTCGTGCTGGGGGTAGTGTTTTTGGGTTTAGGGTAGTGCAGTTGTGTTTGGGTAGTGAAGGGGGTCGTGCTGGGTGTTGTGTTTTAGGTTTTAGGGTTGAACAGTGGTGTTTGTGTAGTGTAGGGGGTCGTGCTTGGGGTAGGATTTTAGAGTTTAGGGTAGTGCAGTGGTGTTTGGGTAGTGTAGGGGCTCATGCTGGGGCTAGATTTAGGGTTTAGGGTAGTACAGTGTTGTTTGTGTAGTCTAGGGGGTCGTGTTGGGGGTAGTGTTTTAGGGTTTAAGGCAGTGCAGTGGTGTTTGTGTGGTGAAGGGGGTTGTGCTGGGGGTAGATTTAGGGTAGTGCAGTGGTGTTTGGGTAGTAAAGGGGGACGTGCTGGGGGTAGTGTTTACGGTTTAGGGTAGTACAGTGGTATTTGTGTAGTGTAGGGGTTGTGCTTGGAGTAGTGTTTTAGGGTTTAGGGTAGTTCAGTGGTGGTTGTGTAGTGTAGGGGGTCATGCTGGGGTAGATTTATGGTTTAGGGTAGTACAGTGTTGTTTGTGTAGTGAAGGGGGTTGTGCTGGGATAGATTTAGGGTTTGGGTAGTGCAGTGGTGTTTGGGTAGTGTAGGAAGTCGTGCTAGTGGTAGTGTTTTATTGTTTAGGGTAATGCAGTGATGTTTGGGTAGTGTAGGGGGTTGTGCTGGGGGTATTGTTTAAGGGTTTAGGTAGTGCAGTGTTGTTTGTGTAGTGTAGAGGGTCGAGCTGGGGGTAGTGTTTTTGGGTTTAGGGTAGTGCAGTGGTGTTTGTTTAGTGTAGGGGTAGTGTTTTAGGGTTTAGGGTAGTGCAGTGGTGTTTGGGTAGTCAGGTTGTCGTGCTGGGTGTAGAGTTTGAGGGTTTAGTGTAGTGCAGTGGTGTTTGTGTAGTGTAGGGGGTCGTGCTGGTGGTAGTGTTTTAGGGTTTAGGGAAGTGCAGTGGTCTTTGTGTAGTGTATAGGGTAGTGTTTTAGGGTTTAGGGTAGTGCAGTGGTGTTTGTGTAGTGTAGAGGGTCGTGCTGGGGGTAGTGTTTTAGGGTTTAGGGTAGTGCAGTGGTGTTTGTGTAGTGTAGGGGGTCTTGTTTTAGGGTTAAGGGTAGTGCAGTGGTGTTTGGGTAGTGTAGGGGGTCGTGCTGTGGGTAGTGTTTTTGGGTTTAGGATAGTGCAGTTATGTTTGGGTAGTGAATGGGGTCGTGCTGGGGGTGGTGTTTTAGGGTTTAGGGAAGTACAGTGGTGTTTGGCTACTTTAGGGGGTCGTGCTTGGGGTAGTGTTTTATGGTTTAGGGTAGAGCAGTGGTGTTTGTGTAGTGTAGGTGGTCATGCCGGTGGTTGATTTAGAGTTTAGGGTAGTGACGTGGTGTTTGTGTAGTGTAGGGGGTCGTGCTGGTGTAGTCTTTTAGGGTATAAGGCAGTGCAGTGGTGTTTGTGTAGTGAAGGGGTTTGTGCTGGGGTAGTGTTTTAGGGTTTACGGTAGTGCAGTGGTGTTTGTGTAGTGTAGGGGGTTGTGCTGGGGGTAGATTTAGGGTGATATAGTGGTGTTTGGGTAGTGTAGGGAGTCGTGCTGGTAGTACTGTTTTAGGGTTTAGGGTAGTGTAGTTATGTTTGGGTAGTGTAGGGTGTCGTGCTGGGGGTAGTGTTTTAGGGTTTAGGGTAGTGCAGTGGTGTTTGTGTAGTGTAGGGCGTCGTGCTTGGGGTAGCGTTTTGGGGTTTAGGGCGGTGCAGTACAGTGGTGTTGGGGTAGTGTAGGGGTCTTGCTGGGGGTAGTGTTTTAGGGTTTAGGGCAGTGCAGTGGTGTTTGTGCAGTGTAGGGGTAATGCTGCGGGTAGTATTTCAGGGTTTAGGGTAGTGCAGTGGTGTTTGGGTAGTGTAAGTTTGTGCTGGGGGTATATTTAGGGTTTATGGTATTGTAGTGGTGTTTGTGTAGTGTAATGGGTCATGCTGCGGGAAGCGTCTTAGAGTTTAGGGAAGCGTAGTGGTGTTCGGGTAGTATAAGGGGTCATGTTTTGGGTAGAATTAGGGTTTAGGGTAGTGCAGTGGTGTTTGGGTAGTGTGGGGGTCATGCTGGGGATAGTTTTAGGGTTTAGGGTAGTGCAGTGGTGTTTGTGTTGTGTAGGGGGTCGTGTTGGGGGTAGTGTTTTAGGGTTTCGGGTAGTGCAGTGGTGTTTGGGTAGTGTAGGGGGTCTTGCTGGGGGTGGTGATTTAGGGTTTAGTGTAGTGCAGGGGTGTTTGTGTAGTATAGGGGTACTACTGGGGGTAGTGTTTTAGAGTTTAGGGTTGTGCAGTGGTGTTTGTGTAGTGTAGGGGTAGTGCTGGGGATATTGTTTTAGGGTTTAAGGTAGTGAAGTGGGGTGTGGGTAGTGTAGGGCGTAGGGCTGGGTGTAGTGTTTTAGGGTTTCGGGTAGTGCAGTGGTGTTTGGGTAGTATAGGGGGTCTTGCTGGGGGTGGTGATTTAGGGTTTAGTGTAGTGCAGGGGTGTTTGTGTAGTATAGGGGTACTACTGGGGGTAGTGTTTTAGAGTTTAGGGTTGTGCAGTGGTGTTTGTGTAGTGTAGGGGTAGTGCTGGGGATATTGTTTTAGGGTTTAAGGTAGTGAAGTGGGGTGTGGGTAGTGTAGGGCGTAGGGCTGGGTGTAGTGTTTCAGTGTTGAGGGTAGTGCAGTGGTGTTTGTATAGTGTAGGGGGTAGTGTTTTAGGGTTTAGGATAGTGCAGTGGTGTTTGAGTATTGTAAGGGGTCATGCTGGGGGTAGTGTTTTCTGGTTTAGGGCAGTGTAGTGGTGTTTGTGTAGTGAAGGGGGTCGTGCTGGGAGTAGTGTTTTAGGGTTTATGGTAGTGCAGTGGTGTTTTTGTAGTGTAGTGGATTGTGGTGGGGGTAGATTTAGGGTTTAGGCTAGTGCAGTGGTGTTTTGGTAGTGTAGGGAGTTGTGCTGGTGGTAGTGTTTTAGGGTTTAGGGCAGTGCAGTGGTATTTGTGTATTGTAGGGGTCATGCTGTGGGTAGTATTTCAGGGTTTAGGGTAGTGCAGTGGTGTTTTGGTAGTGTAGGGGTTTGTGCTGGGGGTATATTTAGGGTTTATGGTAGTGTAGTGGTGTTTGTGTAGTGTAATGGGTCATGCTGCGGGAAGTGTCTTAGGATTTAGGGAAGTGTAGTGGTGTTAGGGTAGTGTAAGGGGTCGTGCTGGGGATAGTGTTTTTGGGTAGCGCAGAGGTGTTTGTGTAGTGTAGGGGGTCGTGCTGGGGATAGTTTTAGAGTTTAGGGTAGCGCAGTGGTGTTTTTTGTAGTGTAGGGGGTCATTCTGGGGGTAGTGTTTTAGGGTTTCAGGTAGTGCAGTGGTGTTTGGGTAGTGTAGGGGATACTGCTGGGGTAGTGGTTTAGGGTAGTGCAGTGGTGTTTGTGCAGTGTAGGGGGTACTGCTGGGGGTAGTGTTTTAGGGTTTAGGGTAGTGCAGTGGTGATTGGGTAGTGTAGGGGATACTGCTGGGGGTAGTTGTTTAGGGTAGTGCAGTAGGGTAGTGCAGTGGTGTTTGTGTAGTGTAGGGGGTCATGCTGGCGGTGGTGTTTTAGGGTTTAGGGTAGTGCAGTGGTGTTTGTGTAGTGTAGGGGTACTGCTGGGGGTAGTGTTTTAGAGTTTAGAGTAGTGCATTGGTGTTTGTGTAGTGTAGGGGGTAGTGCTGGGGATACTGTTTTAGGGTCTAGTTTAGTGAAGTGGTGTTTGGGTAGTGTAGGGCGTAGGGCTGGGGGTTGTGTTTTAGGGTTGAGGGTAGTGCAGTGGTGTTTGTGCAGTGTAGGGGGTTGTGTTTTAGGGTTTAGGGTAGTGCAGTGGTGTTTGAGTAGTGTAAGGAGTCATGCTGGGGGAGTGTTTTCGGGTTTAGGGCAGTGTAGTGGTGTTTGTGTAGTGAAGGGGGTCGTGCTGGGAGTAGTGTTTTAGGGTTTAGGGTAGTGCAGTGGTGTTTGTTTAGTGTAGTGGATTGTGCTGGGGGTAGATTTAGGGTTTAGGGTAGTGCAATGGTGTTTGGGTAGTGTAGGGAGTTGTGCTGGTGGTAGTGTTTTAGGGATTAGGGTAGTGCAGTTATGTTTCGGTAGTGTAGGGTGTCATGCTGGGGCTAGTGTTTTAGGGTTTAGGGTAGTGCAGTGGTGTTTGGGGAGTTGTGCTGGTGATAGTGTTTTAGGGTTTAGGGCAGTGCAGTGCAGTGGTGTTTGTGTAGAGTAGGGGTCATGCTGCGGGTAGTATTTCAGGGTTTAGGGTAGTGCAGTGGTGTTTTGGTAGTGTAGGGGTTTGTGCTGGGGGTATATTTAGGGTTTATGGTAGTGTAGTGGTGTTTGTGTAGTGTAATGGGTAATGCTGCAGGAAGTGTCTTAGGGTTTAGGGAAGCGTAGTGGTGTTCGGGTAGTGCAAGGGGTCATGCTGGGGATAGTGTTTTTGGGTAGCGCAGAGGTGTTTGTGTAGTGTAGGGGGTCATGCTGGGGGTAGATTTAGGGTTTAGGGTTGTGCAGTGGTGTTTGGGTATTGTGGGGGTCATGCTGGAGATAGTTTTAGGGTTTAGGGTAGCGCAGTGATGTTTGTGTAGTGTAGGGGATACTGCTGGGGTAGTGGTTTAGGGTAGTGCAGTAGGGTAGTGCAGTGGTGTTTGTGTAGTGTAGGGGGTCATGCTGGGGGTGGTGTTTTAGGGTTTAGGGTAGTGCAGTGGTGTTTGTGTCGTGTAGGGGGTAGTGCTGGGGATACTGTTTTAGGGTTTAAGGTTGTGTAGTGGTGTTTGGGTAGTGTAGGGCGTAGGGCTGGGGTTAGTGTTTTAGGGTTGATGGTAGTGCAGTGGTGTTTGTGTAGTGTAGGGGGTTGTGTTTTAGGGTTTAGGGTAGCGCAGTGGTGTTTGAGTAGTGTAAGGAGTCATGCTGGGGGAGTGTTTTCGGGTTAAGGGCAGTGTAGTGGTGTTTGTGTAGTGAAGGGAGTCGTGCTGGGAGTAGTGTGTTAGGGTTTAGGGTAGTGCAGTGGTGTTTGTGTAGTGTAGGGGTCGTGTTTTAGGGTTTAGGGTAGTGCAGTGGTCTTTGGGTAGTGTAGGCGGTTGTGCTGGGGGTAGAGTTTTTTGGTTTAGGGTAGTGCAGTTGTGTTTGGGTAGTGAAGGTGGTCGTGCTGAGGGTAGTTTTTTAGGGTTTAGGGTAGTACAGTGGTGTTTGTGTAGTGTAGGGGGTTTTGCTTGGAGTAGTGTTTTAGGGTTTAGGCTAGTGCAGTGGTGTTTGTGTAGTGTAGGGGGTCATGCCGGGGGTAGATTTAGGGTTTAGGGTAGTGCAGTGGTGTTTGTGTAGTGTAGGGGGTCGTACTGGGGTAGTCTTTTAGGGGCAGATTTACAATCCCTTTGCGAGACATTTACACCGCCGTTGCGTCACTTCTGTGACGCAGCGGCGGCGTAAACCATGCGCCATGTTACGCCTTATTTAAAACGTGACGCATCTAGGGAGATGCGTCACGTTGTAAAGCCCTGCGCTGCATTAAACTTGCATCAGGTTTAATGTATGCAGGGTGGGCGTTCCATCGGAAAAAGCCTCGGAAAAGCGACGCAGTGAAATTTACAAGATTTCACTGAGTCACTTTTCCGACGCTGCTGCGTCAAAACCCTGCGCCTGCTTGAAGCAGGCGTAAGGCATGACGCAGCATGTTAGGTATGGGCAGCCCCTGAGCATTGCTGGAGTTGCGTCGTGCTTGCAACACGACTCCAGCAATGAGCCGCCCTTATGCCATCAGATGCGTCACGCACCTGTTTATCCTTGTGCCACGATGCGCTGCATTGTAAATGCGGTGCATCTGTGGTGGCGCAAGGGTAAACTTGCGTGACGCATCTTTCCTGACACATCCCTGCTGATTTGCAGGAATGCGCCAGGAAACATAAATCTGCCCCTTAGGGTTTAAGGCAGTGCAGTGGTGTTTGTGTAGTGTAGGGGGTTGTGCTGGGAGTAGATTTAGGGTAGTGCAGTGGTGTTTATGTAGTGTAGGGGTAGTGTTTTAGGGTTTAGGGTAGTGCAGTGGTGTTTGAGTAGTGTAAGGAGTCATGCTGGGGGAAGTGTTTCTGGTTTAGTGCAGTGTAGTGGTGTTTGTGTAGTGAAGGGGGTCTTGCTGGGAGTAGTGTTTTAGGGTTTAGGGCAGTGCAGTGGTGTTTGTGTAGTGTAGGGGTCGTGTTTTAGGGTTTAGGGTAGTGCAGTCGTCTTTGGGTAGTTTAGGCGGTTGTGCTGGGGGTAGAGTTTTTGGGTTTAGGGTAGTGCAGTTATGTTTGGGTAGTGTAGGAAGTCGTGCTGGTGGTAGTATGTTAGGGTTTAGGGTAGTACAGTGGTGTTTGGGTAGTGAAATGGGTCATGCTGCGGGAAGTGTCTTAGGGTTTAGGGAAGCGCAGTCGTGTTCGGGTAGTGTAAGGGGTTGTGCTGGGGGTAGTGTTTTAGGGTAGTGCAGTGGTGTTTGTGTGGTGTAGGGGGTCATGCTGGGGTAGTTTTAGGGTTTAGGGTAGTGCAGTGGTGTTTGTGTAGTGTGGGGGTCGTGCTGGGGAAAGTTTAAGGGTTTAGGGTTGCGCAGTGGTATCTGTGTAGTGTAGGTGGTCGTGCTGGGGTAGTGTTTTAGGGTTTCGGGTAGTGCAGTGGTGTTTGGTTAGTGTAGGGGTACTGCTGGGGTAGTGGTTTAGGGTAGTGTAGTAGGGTAGTGCAGTGGTGTTTGTGTAGTGTAGGGGGTCATGCTGGGGGTAGTGTTTTAGGGTTTAGGGTAGTGCAGTTGTGTTTGGGTAGTGTAGGGGGTACTGCTGGGGTTAGTGTTTTAGGGTTTAGGGTAGTGTTGTGGTGTTTGTGTAGTGTGGATGGTCGTGTTGGGGGTGGTGTTTTAGGGTTTAGGGTAGTGCAGTGGTGTTTGTTTAGTGTAGGGGATACTGCTGGGGGTAGTGTTTTATGGTTTAGGGTAGTGCAGTGGTGTTTGTGTAGAGT